>NC_086186.1:17725000-17912500 GCF_023053635.1 Elgaria multicarinata webbii
GGAGAAATCCACAATTGATTGAAATGAGTTCAGGTTTCTAAAAAGCTCTTACCTGCATCTGTAGCGGTCTGGGCGGCGGCTTCAACTGCGGCCCAGGCCTCAAGCCTGCCCCCTTACCTGGCTCTGCTGCCGTCGCCGCATGGACTGTAGTGGTGGAGGCACCAAGTAAGCCCCCCTCCCCCCACTTACCTGGGTCCGGAGCTTTGGGACCATCCCAATTGCTTTGGACTGTTCTGAACCACTTTGAGCTGATCCGGACCTCCCCTGATCCACTCCGGAACCAGGCTTGGGAGGTCCAGATTGGCCCATTCCGCTTTGGATCTGGGGATCCGTAACGGAGTGGAGCACACCCCTAACCAGGATACCTGAGAAGAGTGCCTTCTCGCCTACCAACCTGCCCGGCCACTGAGGTCATCCGAGGGCATACTCCTGGTGTTTCCACATGGACCCATCCTCCGATTGGAGTCCACCAGCAGAAGAGCCTTCAGCGTGGTGGCCCCCCTCCTATGGAATTCCCTGCCTCTGGAGGTCAGGGAGGCGCCAACTTTGTACTCCTTTCGGCGCCTCCTGAAAACGTCATTATTCCAGCAAGTCTTTCCTTAATGACCAGCCACGGTTCACTGTACATTTTGCGTCTTTTAAAATCTATTTTAAAGTGTTTTATTCTGTTTTCATTTTATTTTATCTTGTGCACCGCTCTGAAATTTTAAATGGGGAGAGGTATATAAATATTGTAAATAAAAATAAAATACTTGATGTGTACATTTGGAATCATATGCATAGAAATACTCATGGATTTTCATGTGGGGAGGGGAAAGCTCACAATTCGATAGAAACTTGAGTCAAAATAAAACTCAAACTCAAACTCAAATAAAACTTGGGTTATCCTGATGCGCACCTCCCTAGTCCCAGATACCAGCACCAAATAGAGAATAGGGAAACAGCACACAACAGTACATTGTGTAAGAAGGGATGCAGTTTAATCCCTTTCCTATATCCTTTTATTTATTTATTTATTTTCCAAACAGACATATATTTTATTGAATGAGTGAGTGTTTATGAAAGGAATTACCTAATGGCTGGGATATTTTAAGTGAATCAACCTGGTGCTGCATCATCAAACTTCCACCAGCATTTTCCCCTTCAGTTTCTGTTTTATCCAATGTTTCTTGTTAGTGCTGCTGCCAAGCTCATCCAGCTGCTGGCGAAAGCATTTGTTTGTGTAATAAGATGGCTGTAATCTTTCTCATGTTCTATTTCTGGGGCTTTTTTTGGGAAAGTGGGAGGGGGGAAGGACCCTGTCTCCAAGTTCATACCAGCTAAATGACTCGGAAGACAATTGAAGTGTGTGTGTGTATTTGTAATGAGCCAGAAAACTAGTTTTGTCTTCTTAGAACTCTGGGGAAGAGACGTAGAGCTCTCGTGTGATCGGGATGCAGAAATAAATCTGGGGGGAGGGTACCTCACCCACTAATGTCATTGCTAGGGTTTGGCAAACGAATGATGCTTGAGATTGCTAGGGTTCTCTGAACATTGTCTTGTCGCTGTCTCGTGACCAGTTCCTGCATGAGTTTATGACCGCTGCTTGCTCGGTGCAAATAGAGAAATTGTGCAAATTGAGTGGCAACCGAACGTGAAATTTTCACAGATTTGCCCAGACTTTCCTCGCTAGACTAAAGTGAGGCTGATTCAGTCTACGGCGGGAATTTGTGCAAATTAGGAAATTAGCGCAGCCAGAGTTCCACATCAGGTTTATTTTTAATTTTAATTTCTACAAAACAAGTTTCTAGCCCTTAAAGTGGCTTGAAGGTGTGAACAGCTAGTGCAGTAATATTCAAGAATCAATCTTAGACCTGATCCAGCAGGGCATTTATTTATTTATTTATTTATTTATTTATTTATTTATTTCGTACCCTGCCTTTTTTCCTCCAAGAAACCAAAGGCGGCATACATAATCCTCCTCCTCTTTTCCATTTTATCCTCACAAACAACTACAACCCTGTGAGGTGGGTTGGGCTGAGAGTCTGTGACTGGCCCAAAGTCACCCAGTGGGTTTCCATGGCTGAGTGAGGACTAGAACCCAGATCTCCTGACTCCCAGTACAACACTTTAGCCCCTACACCATACTGGCTTAAGGCCCAAAAGAGTCCTCCTACCCACTAGCATGCATACATAAATGTCAGAGCCTAAGGATAGCCAGTGTGGTGTAGTGGCTAAGGTGTTGGACTGGGAGCCGGGAGATCTGGGTTCTAGTCCCCACTCAGCCATGGAAACCCACTGGGTGACTTTGGGCCAGTCACAGACTCTCAGCCCAACCCACCTCACAGGGTTGTTGTGAGGATAATATGGAGAGGAGGATTATGTACGCCGCCTTGGGTTCCTTGGAGGAAAAAAGGCAGGGTACGAAATAAATAATATTAATAATTATTAATAATTAATAATATTAATAAATAATAATAATAATAATAATAATAATAATAATAATAATAATAATTTCCTCCACATTCATGTGATTGAGATTGGACTGGGAGGCACCACGACCCATGCCATTACTACACCATCATTTTCACTCTTCCACACTAAAACGCCCTGTCCCAATTCCACAGCTGTGCCGCAATCACTTTGAAGTCGCCACATTTCATCAGTGTACAAAAGGACCAAAGAGGTTTTATTGGGGGAGATCAAACAGGAAAGCTACACCTAAGCATCTCCGCCTGATGAGCCTCACGAGAGAATGGCCGAAATACCCAGGGTGACCCGAGTTCACAACGAAAGAGATTCCCCCTAATGAGAAGCAGATCCTGCAAGGTGCTAATCAGAAATCCCTGCTGCTATAACTATGCTGTCACTTTCACAAAGGGAGGACCCCAAAGGGCAACTGGAAGTGGAAGGGGAAGAGGCTAATGATCCCATATGCAAGGAAGAAGCAAGCTGGTTCCTTGCAGAGTCTCCGACTTCAAACGAGTCAGAGCTTTTATGACTTGTAAAAAAGTTGGGAGTGGGGCTTGAGGTTGGATCCTTTTCATCTGGCAGGTGTGTGTGTGTGTGTGTGTGTGTGTGTGTGAGAGAGAGAGAGAGAGAGAGAGAGAGAGAGAGAGAGAGAGAGAGAGAGAGAGATTATCCTCCTCCTGTTTATTAGAAAGTCAGGAGGTGGTCATTTCCAAAAAGAAAACAGCAATACAACATGGACATCTCTCATTTATGCTCTATGGTTCTTCTTCTTCTTCTTCTTCTTCTTCTTCTTCTTCTTCTTCTTCTTCTTCTTCTTCTTCTTCTTCTTCTTCTTCTTCTTCTTCTTCTTCCTCTTCTTCTTCCTCTTCCTCTTCCTCTTCCTCTTCTTCTTCTTCTTCTTCTTCTTCTTCTTCTTCTTCTTCTTCTTCTTCTCCTCCTCCTCCTCCTCCTCCTCCCTCCTTCTCCTTCTAGAAGTTGCCCTGGACAAGTAGCACCTGGACAGCAGATTGGTCAGGCACACAGCTCACCTGGGCCAGATCTACGCCTTATGTCAAATCATTATGAACGTGGAATAACAAGCAGGGAATAACACTATGGAAGCGGTATATGGGATGTGGACCATGGCCCAACAGTTATCAGTGCACTTCAATACTGCTATAAAGCAGTAGTGTAGTTCTTGCCCTGTTCACATTCTTTCCCATTAGATGGATTCCATTTCTATTTAAATATCAGAACACTGTGTTCATTGGGGCTTACTCACAGGTAAGCCTAGGATTCTAGTCTTCTCTTTGCTTCCCCTACTCATTCTTTGTCGCATTGAACTATCTGTCTGAATCTTTTAAAACCCCTTTTCTCTCTTCTTCCTCCCTCCATTCCTTTAATCTTCCTCCCTTCCCATGATCAATATTTTTTACAAAAGAAATTATATATGATATATATTTGCAATTCCGTGATCCCACATGGCTATCTGTTGTTGGTTTTGTGGGGAGGCAATTGGGGAAAGAGAAAAAAAAACTACCTGCATCTGATAGATCTGAAATTGTTGCCATTATGGGAGGAAAAAAAGAGGCACATGAATGACAGCAAATGATTTTATGGCTACTTTGTGATATTCATGCAGCAGTACAATAGAAGCCCAATTGGTTTGCCACAATCAACTCTTCCAATATTTATTTTGATCTGGGTCGAATGTACTAGTCAATCATATGCTAGTTCTTTGTTGTTAAAACTGTTATCCGGACTATTATGTATCCTTGGATCTTTGTGGCTAAGCTGTCTTGCTTTCCTAGTCTCGATTTAAGGCTTGTTTTACTTGGCTCGTAGTAACTGAGAAAAATCAATAATCATTTATTTCCATTTAGTGGCGACTTCGCTTCTATTGCATTCCTGAAGTTTAAAAATAGCTAAGCAGAGTAGGGGTTTCCTGAAAACTTCTGCAAAAACACAAAAGCCCTCCAAAATAAGCAAAACGTGAATTCCCAGCCCCATGATGGCCATATTTTCACAGTGGTTGCAGCTGATGTCTGAATGTGCCGTTGAAAGTGAGGTTGTTCATCAACAGATTTGTTGCTGTAGTTTGTTTTTAATTCCAGCGAGGAGAGAGGAAGGCAGCAATGTTATGCACACTTACTTGGGAGTAAGGCTGCAATGTGCCAATGGGGAAATCAAATGGCTGCCGCTTGAGATGCTACTTACTGTCACTTTAAGAGAATAAAGTCTCAATAAAGTTGTAAACCACCCAGAGAGCTTTGGCTATTGGGCGGTATAGAAATGCAATAAATAAATAAATAAATGATACATAATAAGCCTGCTGCTGGAAGCCACAGTTGCTCTGCCCCCCAATTTCCTCCTGCTCTTCCCTAGTATATATTTATTTAAATATTTCTCCCCCGAGATTCAGGGCAGACAAAAGGAACTATTTCTTCACACAGTAGTGCATGCTTAAACTATGGGATTTGCTGCCACATGTTGTGATGCTGAACAGAACTTAGATGGCTTTAAAGGGGGATTAGACAAATTCATGGAGGATCATAGAATAGTAGAGTTGGAAGGGGCCTATAAGGTCATTGAGTTCAACCCCCTGCTCAATGCAGGAATCCACCTTAAAGCATATTGGCTAGGGTGACCCTATGGAAAGGAGGACAGGGCTCCTGTATCATTAACAGTTACATAGAAAAGGGCATTTCAGCAGGGGTCATTTGTATACGTGCAGCACCTGGTGAAATTCCCTCTTCATCACAACAGTTAAAGCTGCAGGAGCTATGCTACAGTGACCAGATACAAAAGAGGCAGCTTGAACTGATGAAGAAGGAATTTCACCAGGTGCTGCATGCATACAAATGACACCTCTGGAAATTCCTTCTTCTAGATAACTGTTAAAGATACAGGATCCATGTCCTCCTTTTCATAGGGCCACCCTAATATTGGTTTTTAGTCACAATGGCTATATGCTACCTCCAAGATTACAGACATAACTGGTTTCTGAAATCCAGTTACGGGGGAACAATAGCAGGAGAGGGCTATTGACCTCCTGTCCTGCTTATGGGTGTGCCACGAGCATTTGTTTGGCCACTGCACGAACAGAATGCTGAGCTAGTTAGGCCTTTGGTCTGATCCAGGAGGGCTCCTCTTATGGTCTTAAATGGATGAATTTCTTAC
This sequence comes from Elgaria multicarinata webbii, assembly GCF_023053635.1. NCBI lineage: Eukaryota > Metazoa > Chordata > Lepidosauria > Squamata > Anguidae > Elgaria > Elgaria multicarinata. Next base: position 17,730,611 of record NC_086186.1, read on the forward strand.
TGTCCTTTAGGGAGTAAAATTAGTGACTTGGCTGGATATAGATGCTCCCGAGGAATGATGAAACACAGACACATACTTCTAACCATCCTAAACGTTGCCCTGGCCATGATACTTTGCTTTACGAGTGAGCCAGCTCATCTGGGAGTAAGCCCGAGCATCCGGGATCAATTTAGGAAAGGATGATGACCCTCATGCTTGTGCATTTGAATTATGTGGCCCACTGGAGAGACTTGAATGATAAACAACAACAACCATATTACAGGAGAGTAAGCCAACACAAAGAGTTAGGTGGGACATTGGGTCAGCAGACTGGCATGCAATTGAGTTATAACTTGAAAAACATCTAGCTTCAAGGTTTTGTGTGTACTTCTCTCTCTCTCTCTCTCTCTCTCTCTCTCTCTCTCTCTCTCTCTCTCTCTGTGTGTGTGTGTGTGTGTGTGTGCGTGTGTGCGTGTGTGCGTGTGTGTGTTTTTTGCTGTGCTGCAGAAATTCTGCACACGGCTAATGGCAGGCTAAAGAAGGGATTCCTTTACCATTCAGCTCCAAGTAGCATCATTTTCAAAGTATCCTCCTGTCCCTTGGCCAAAATATCTCAGACGTACGGGAGACATGCATTGAGTAAGCATGAGTCATGTGAAATAACTGTATGGTTCTAGCCTGGATTTCTGTCCAGTGTGAGAGACTAATCCAACCACAGATCACTGGGCAATGCTGTGATTTTAATGTCTGGAAAAGTGATTTCTCTCTGCACCCCATTATAATGTTCTACAGATGGCAAGTGTTCCTGATTAAAGGGCGAAAACTAAATTCCAGAAGAGTAGCGACGAAGACGCAAAGAATGCTGGGGAACATTTATTATGCCTCATGAGATTTTGAAGGCAAGTATACCATAGAATCATAGAATCATAGAATAGCAGAGTTGGAAGGGGCCTACAAGGTCATCGAGTCCAACCCCCTGCTCAATGCAGGAATCCACCCTAAAGCATCCCTGACAGATGGTTGTCCAGCTGCCTCTTGAATGCCTCTAGTGTGGGAGAGCCCACAACCTCCCTAGGTAACTGATTCCACCGTCACACTGCTCTAACAGTCAGGAAGTTTTTCCTGATGTCCAGCTGGAATCTGGCTTCCTTTAACTTGAGCCCGTTATTCCGTGTCCTGCACTCTGGGAGAATCGAGAAGAGATCCTGGCCCTCCTCTGTGTGACAACCTTTTAAGTATTTGAAGACTGCTATCATGTCTCCCCTCAATCTTCTCTTCTCCAGGCTAAACATGCCCAGTTCTTTCAGTCTCTCTTCATAGGGCTTTGTTTCCAACAATTCCAAGATCTTTCTCATTTGTAGTATTGCTGAGCCAAGTGTCCCCCATCTTGTAACTGTGCATTTGGTTTCTATTCCCTAAATGTAGAACTTACCAGTTTCAGTGGTACTCCTTCAACAGTTCTATTTTGTCCATATTAGTTCATCTACCAAAGAAATCCAGAACACCAGCCTGGCTCTACCATTAGATAAAGTGAGGCAGTAGCTTCAGGCAATGGATGCTGGGAGGCGGCGGCAAGAAGTTAGAGGAGAGAGCTGCTTGTGCCACATGGCCTGCTCTGCACCCCCTAAACTAGCCTAGTGTGTTCAGGTGTAGTGGAGGATGCTGAACCACTGCTAGTTGAAGTAAGATTCAATTGCCAGCCCAGTTGGCTTTTGGACATGTAATGGAAGAGGGCAGCAAAATTTCAGGCAGGCAGCAAAATGTCTTGGGCCAGCCCTGCTTGAACATCTACTACACTCAGGGCTGAGCTGTAGCCAACAGTCTGTGGCGAGCCACGGGCCAAGAGACAGAAGCTATGGGTCAACCTCATAGGACTGAAGAACTGAAACAAAAACAAAAATCCAATTAAAATAATTTATAGATATTGACAGATATGGCTCTGGAACTGGATCAAATCCTCGTCCCCACTGCTGCTTCCAGAACGCAGGCAATTATAACAGGAGTCCAGAAACTGGGGTGCAACTGGGGTGGCAAGCTCTGTGTTTGGGGGGGAGCAATTACCCCCTCCGCCCCCCCCCCCCTGGAGCCGCCACTGGTGAGATGTAGCACATGATCGTGAGCTACGTTTCCCTGTCATGATTGAATGTTCAATAGAGATCTTTAGCAGCCCGTGTATTTAAAGAAGAGCCACAGATGGTAGAGTTTTCTGGAAGCAACATCATTCTAGTCCGAAAAAGCTTCCCTGTCTTGCTTCTTTGATGGAACAGTAAACTCATTTGGACATATTTCGTATGCTGAACCCAAATCTGTTTAGGTCTTTTGTTGAGAAACCCATAAACTGATCCTGGTTAAGGAATGATGTTGTCATCTGTTCTCGGCTGATCTTTATTGCGACTGTTAAGACTTAAAGCCGATTACTGGAATTACGGCAATAAAAACTTTACTGAACTGTGATCGTCAGTATCGGGAAGTCAGGATCTTGACACAAAGTTCCATCACATTCTGTCACAGGAACGTAGGAAGGTGCTTTATACGGAGACAGGACTTTGGTCCATCCATAGCAGCAGCTCTCCAGACTTTCAGAAAGAGTTATTTTCCAGCTCCAGCTGGACATGCCAGGGATTAAACCCAGGACCCTTTATATATAAAGCATTTATTCTGCCACTGATCAATCTTTGGCTCTCCATCCATCCATCCATCCTTCCTTCCTCTCTCTAAGTTTGGCATCTACACTGAAATGCAAATGTCGGAACGGAGATGCAAAGCCACTTCTGGTGTTTAGATGAGAACTGAAACATGTAAATGGCAGCTGTAAAGGGTCCATTGATGCCATTTCCAGAGAATGCTGAGATGCCTTTTTCCCCGCAAAATGGTGGCTTGCTAAGGGGCCAGGCAGGTTCTCCAGCACTCACTGGGTGTTCTCCAAGCCACAAAGAGGCATGCACGGTGTGTTGAGTGGAGGCAGGTAGTGGCTGCAGTTCCACAAATGCCTGGTTAGCACATCCATCCCTACTTAAAGTTGCCCATCAAGAGTTAGCACCTCTAGCACCTAGAGCTCAAGTCTGAGTAGGCACGCAGTTCACCTTGCCACAGTCTTCCCCACTATGGTGAGATGCAGGGATGTCGGAGGAATCTGTTTAGAGGGAGGTGGAGCTAGGTGAGCTTTTATTGGCCCCATTCAGAAGACACTTTAAACCATGGCTTTAACCATGGTGGTTAAACCACGGTAAATAAGGCTTTTGGCTTTATTCACCATGGTTAAAGCCGTGGTTTAAGGTGTCTTCTGAACAGGGTCATTGGTTCAGCCCCGCCCCCCAGACTTTGGTTCAATTTCTGTTTCCTGGCCCAACTCAGCCTGCTAGTGGATGTTGGGTGGTTTTTAATTTGCGCAAATTACAGCCACAATTTGTGCAAGTTAGGTAAATTGTGACTGTAATTTGTGCTACTTACACAAATGGCAGGCATATGATGACTAAATTATGCAAATTTGCACAAATTATATCTGCCACCGTGTGTGTGTGTGTGTGTGTGTGTGTGTGTGCATGCGCGCGTGTGCGCAGTCCCTGGAGTTCACAGAAAATCCACAGTTTGTCTTGCAAATGCAAATGGAATCAGGCATGCCAATGAACTCTAGTGAGCTCCCAAAAGACCATATTTCTCAATAACAGACACTCCTAGTGAGATCTATTGTGCTTCTATTTCAATTACATTATTTCTAAATTTGGATAACAATGAGTATATGCAAATTCTATACAAATCTCTAACCGCTCTTGTCCTCTCTCTTTCTCTCTCTTTCTGTCTCTCTTTCTCTCTCTCTGTCTCTTTTGGTGATGCATTTCCTCTTTTTTGCATAAGTGACCGCCCTTCAATCAATTACGCAAATATTCACACACCCCTAATAAGCGGCATTTGTACGGGCAATTCAAACTTTGTGTGCCTGCTTTTGACCTGTGATTTCAACGATACCCACAATTTTTGGAAAAATACAATCCTCAATACAAAAAAAAAAGGAAAAAAAAGGAAGCAAACAAACAAAACAAAGAAACAACCAACAAAACCTAAATTGTCTGTAAGCTACTGATGTCCGATGGCAACAGAAGGGCTTATTAGGCATTCAAGTTATAAGGTCTTTACAAAGCGCTTTTTCTCTCTCTATAAAACCTCTTGCATTTATCTTGGCAATACATAGATGCATACAGAGCACCTCCTTAGAGGAACATAACATATGGGCTCTCCATGATGGACATTTAAAACATCTTGGAGAAAATTGTTATGGCAATAAAACCACTGCTCTTTTCCCATAGATTTTAACACCAGCTGCTATACTTTCTCTTCACTTTGCTTGTCAGTGGTGGGGGAAAGGATGGGCAGAGAGCAGGGAAGTATAGCACAAGCGGGACTTGTGACATGGAGCTGAATTAGACCATTTATATGGCATAGACATTTTCTGTGGGTGACTTGGGGATTGGGATTGTAAAGAAGTGACTGTGTCTCAAGGCTGCAAAGCTAAGGCCCCTGGGAAGGCATCGCAGCGGATATAGGGTATTCAGATCTTGCCCTCTGAAGGTGGAGTGGGGAGAGATCCAAGTTCTCAGGTCTGTAGCCTCAGAGGGAAGGCAAAGAAGGCATTCTGGGGGTATTCCAGAAGATTATATGCAGCTGTACCATGCCCCCAACCCACTCCTGAAATTGTGGGTAGAGAGCTACACCAACCATGGAGCTGGCATAGTGCTTTTCCATTCCATTGGTATCAATGGGAGGGAAGTCGTTTAAGCAAGGGAGGGGCCAAGAAGGCAGGGAGGGAGAGAGGGAGGGACATATTGTCCAGCCTTGCTCCCCCTTCTGTTTCAGAGGAGGATTCAGAGACAGAGGTGGCATCATCCATTACCCCCTCATTTGTTAATCCTGGGCCATCTAGGCCAGAGAATTTGGCCCTATAGGATTTCTTAGACTCAGAGGACACTCCTCCAATACAATCCTCACCACCCACACACCGTAAGACCTAGTGGCTATGGAAGTGGGCAATGTCCCTTTAAAGAAACACAGCTTCTCAGAGAGGGCAGGGTTAACAGCAGGTCCTGCCAGCCTTCATAAGGCTTCAGAGGACTCTGCCTGTTGCTGAGACAACAGCTCTTCTTGAGCGGGTTCCAGCTATCATAGCTCTGTCCAGGGTGCTGACAGACTCTGCCTGGTCTGACCTTGCCTTGCATTTTACAAAGTTGGAGCTGACCTCACTCTGATTTATTGAATGTGACTCTGCTTCAGTGTATTTGACTCTCCTGAGAGCCTTGAGCAGAGCGAGACAGGAAGGTAGAAAAAAGCTCCTCATCCTCCCTCCCCTTCTGAATAAGGCGGTTCATCTGTCTTTGGATCTCGCCACCTCCCCTGATAGGATTGCTCTGCTAGCTGGTGTTTTACTCTTGGGCTTAATTCTGTATTTGCTCAGTCTCCACTGTACTTCTGACCTTATCTCTGGCTATTAAGAATAATTAAACAACTGCTGGTTCATTATACATTTGTGTATTGTAATACTCTCTAAACCATGTCCCTTATTTTGCTTCTGTGAGCTGCTATTATGCATTGCATTACCTCATTTGGGTGAGGGGAAATTTGAGGTCTTATTTTTGTGTGTGTGGGGTTCATTGTGAAAGACCACAATGTTGTGTACAACACAGAGACACACACACACAATCCAGATTTTCTGGCCACACATGCATAATAACTCAACATATAAAAAGTTTATAATAAATTTATAACCCCCCACCACCATTTATAATCAAGTTCTTTCAGTTTATGAAGAAATTTGCAAATTTTATCAGCTTTTATCAAAAAATGAACCAAATGAAATTCTACCCATCTGCACTGGCCAGAATCAATAGGCATAGCAAACATAGTTGATTATAGACAGGGGTTCAAATCCAGAATTTGGCTAAAGCACTCCAAACTGCGTGGATCAATCTATAATTTCCGCTGTCTCCCATACTCCAATGAATTTACAAGGTAAAAAAAAAACCAAGCAGAACCTGAGTAAAGTTGAGTTTGATGGAGTTGTCCAAACATACTCTAAATTATACTGCAGGCCTAGGGTGACCAACTGTCAGGATTTCCCCGGATTTATCCTGGTTTTTGTTCTTTCCATGGTGTCAGGGGGGATTTTCTATAATTTTCAATAATGTCCTGGAATGACACACCTTCCCCTTTAAGGCTGCCATTAGCATGGCAGGAGGGAATGACATGCTTTCTTGAGGCACATCATTCCCCCACCCCGAGCTCCAATTGAGGTCTTAAAGGGGAAAGTGGGTCATTCGTGGACATTATAGAAAAGGCCCCAATTGGAGTGGATGGTGGTGGTGCAGAATGAAATCCTTTCCCCTCCTCCACTCCAATCGGGTTCTTTAAGGTGGCGGGGGAATAACGTACTTTTTGCAGGACTCAGAAAGCTGCTTCCCCACACACACACTAGGTGTCCTCTTTTTTGGTTTCCCAAATATGGTCACCCTATGCAGGCCTGAATATAGTTTGGGATTATCATGCATGGGCTTTTGTGTGGAGGGACATGGTGTCCCATTAGTTTCTGGTACTCAGAATAAATTCCTGGGCTAGTAAAATAAAACAAAACAGATCACACAAGCTTCAGGTTGGCCCGCCCCTCCACTTAAGGAATCTGTGCTGTAATTGTGATCCAGTTAATGACCCCAAAGGACAAAGAATTGATCTGGTTTCATGTCACTAGGGTTAAGTCCGTGGACAGCTGAGAGGTAGGCCTTCAGGGCACGGTGCTTTATCTGATTGGTCTTGCTCTCAATCTGGCACTTGAAAGAAGATTTCCAAGCTAAGTTCATTGTCTGAACCCAAAGATTAGGGTGAGGTCAAGTTCACTCATATGATTGCTGTCTCTTGTTACGAACTTAAAGCAACATGGTGCATATGGGGGTTTATTCCTGCAAAGCTACTACCTTTCGGAGCTTGTTCTCTGCAACTTCCTTTTTCATTTTCATTTATCTTCAGTTGCATACAGAATGCTTTTTCTGTGTGTGTGTTTTCCCTCCCAAGGTACGAGCAAGGCAGACTTTTGTTCCAAAGCTCCGAGGGGCAATTTGTGTGTGCCTTTTCCCAGCGCACATTCAAATCATGATTTGGAAAGCAAATCAATTTTTGTAAAAACACACACACCATCCTTCACACTGGCAGACTCTAAAGAAGTGACTTGTTTGTTTTAGGAATCAGCTGGAATTTTTCAGAAGACTCCCCCCTCCCGCTGCCCCTTGTAGGTAAACAAGAGGCAATTTTCAAAATATCCTCTGAAAACTCTCCAGCACTTTTTGGTGACGGATGCAATCCTTCACTCATCACACACAGACATTGTCTGATTGTGACAATGTTTTAATCTCTTAAAATATGTGGAACATGTATTAATTAATTGTTACCATATATTGTTTTATTCATAGTCCCATTTTATTCCGTCAGTTTGGGAATATTATATGTGCTCATATTGTTGTGTTGTTTTGCTGGTCTTGTGACCGTAAATAAAATTCCTTCATACTGACATGCACACCAGTGGAAGCTGACGGCTCTTATTTTGGTGGGGCTATGAAAGCATTTTGGGTTTCGGTCAGAACCAGAACTTTAAAAGTGTGATGAAACCTTATCCCCAAAATGTTTGTGGTTCTTTTTTTTTAAAAAAACTTTGTTTATATTTTTTTCATAACCATATATTAGGGGTGTGCACGGACCCCCCGCTCCGCCCTGCGGGCCGATCCGAAAATTTCGGGTCGTCCCGCTCCGCTCCACCCATACTCCGCTCCTCTTCGCCGCGGAGCTCCAACTCTGAATCGGAGCTCCGCAGTGGAGGGGAGTGGCACCAGGTAAGGCCGGGAGAGGAGGGCGGGAGGTTTACCGGGCCCTGCCGCCATCACCGCCCGTGCGGCGATGGCAGCAGAGCCTGGTAAGGGACCAAGGGGGAGGGAGGGCCTTACCTGCCTCCGTCCGCGGTCCGTCGGCATCTTGAATTGAGCCCGCGGTTCAACCAGGAAGTCTGGGCCGCGGCCCAGACTTCCTGGTTGAACTGCGGGCTCAATTCAAGATGCCGACGGACCACGGATGGAGGCAGGTAAGGGAGAGGAGGGCGGGGGCTTACCGGGTCCTGCCGCCGTCGCTGCCCATGCGGCGACGGCGGCACAGCCCAGTAGGGGACCAAGGGAGAGGGGGGCCTTACCTGCCTCCGTCCGCGGCCCGTCAGCATCTTCAATTGAACCGCGGGCTCAATTGAAAACGCCGACGGACCGCGGACAGAGGCAGGTAAGGGAGAGGAGGGCGGGGGGGTTACCGGGCCCTGCCGCCGTCGCCGCATGGGCGATGGCGGCAGGGCCCGGTAAACCCCACTTACCTTTCTGGCGAAGCTCCGGATCGAGGCGAAGGATCCGCCTTCACCTCGATCCTCTTCGCCACGCTCCGCCGGCCCCCCAATCCTCTTCGCCTCCGCCTTAAGGGCAGGCGAAGCCCCCCGCTCCGCTTCTAATTCGCCGGTCCGATTAGAAGCAGAGCACATCCCTACCATATATGACATAAAAGCATTGCATAAAGACAATACATCTAAGGGAAATGAACACACAAGGAAAAAAGAAAAAAGACAATAAAAATAATAATAAGAAAGAAAATCAAAGGAAAAGGGAAATACATAAACCAAGGTTAAGGTATGTTTTCGGCTCTCTACACATCAGAGATGTAAATTATATTCTCTCCTTGTTAATACATTTTACACAATAATCCAATTCATTTCTTTCTTCTAACTATTTATCATACATTGAATCCACAGACAAATAGATCATTTTTCTGTCTCTTGCAAAAATTCTATCAGAGGTTTCCATTCAGATATAAATGAGACTGTTGATTTATCTCTCATTATCATTGTCTATCTGGTTTTGACTAAAACCCAGAATGGATTCACAGCCCCACTGAAATCAGAGCCACCAGCCTCTACTGATGCACATGCTATGCCCTAGAATGACACCAGGTCTAGGGCTTTGTAGGGGATGCAAAATGGCAGCCAGGTTGCTACTGTCTCTGCAACAGCAGGGGGCAAAATTTTCCAAGAAGAAATACGCTGTGCGACTGCCACTGAGTGTGTTGAGGTCAATCCCCGAGAAACTGTTGGAGAATTTCTCCTCCTGCTGGACTCGCAGGGGTGGGCAACTTGTGGCTTTCCAGAGGGTTTGGCCTACAACTCCCATCAGCCCTAGCTAGCAAAGCCAATGGTGAGGGATCGTGGGAGCTGAAGGTCAAAATGTGTGGAGTGTCACAAGTTGCCCAAATGGTAAAGAATTATAAGCGTCCATTTTTACCTAGCTCTAGTTGATTTGCGACTGTGGGGTAACAGCAGTTCTGAATCCTTGTTTCACAGTGCACTGGTCGGGTGAAAATGTGTAAAATGTAAACTCCATGTTTCTTTTCTCAAGGATGGGTACATTTTGGAGCACAAAGAAGATCTGTTCCTTTGGGCTTAGCCTTCTCCCCATTTAACTGCTTTGGCATTTTGACCTGCGATTAATCCCATGAATTTATGAGCTTAAGCAGAGACGGCTAATTGGAAACCTTCTCAAATTTTTATTCTCTGTGTGTGGATGAATGTGCTCACATTCTCATCTGGAAGGGTGTGCTCATCATTTATAATGTGGCGAGAAGGGCTAGTAACATACTGTTTTGGGATGTTCAGAAGGCCTCCCATCCATTATCTTGTCATCCTTATAACAACCCATTAAGGCAGGGATGGGGGACATGTAGCCCTCCAGATGTTGTTGGACTGCAACTTCCATCATCTCTCACCATTGGCTATGCTGGATGGGAGTTGCAGTCCAGCAACATCTGGAGGACCAAACATTCTCCATTTCTGCTATATGGAAAGTCAATTGCAGTTCAGAGCAGAAGTGAGATTTGACCTGGGAACATCTTTGTTCAGTACTTTTTCCCATACTCCAGCTTGGTCCATGCAGTTCTTCAGTGTGTTCTGAGCACTTTACAAAAATTAACTTTTGTTGTTGTTGTGATGGGAAAACCCAAGAGACCCAAACTGTAGTGATGGCAGCAAATTTCAGAAAATGTACTTCTTTATTTACACATTTGAAGACCGCTACATATCTATACATTTGTAGACTACTTCATATCTATTTGGATGGCTTTAAAAGGAGGTTGGATAAATTCCTGGAGGCAAAGGCTATCAATGGCTACTAGCCTTGATGGTTGTGTGCTATCTCTAGTATTTGAGACATTAAGCCTGTGTGCACCAGTTGCTGGGGAACATGGGTGGGAGGATGCTGTTGCACCATGTCTTGCTTGTTCATCCCTGGCTGATGGCTGGTTGGCCACTGTGTGAACAAAGTGCTGGACTAGATGGACCCTTGGTCTGATCCAGCAGGGCTCTTCTTATGTTCTTATACAGTTTCCAGAGCAGTGAAGAGAGAGAAAATGCAAATGAACAAAAGTTAAAAAGACTAAAACACCATATTAAAATGATTAAATACAGAATGCCAGTGAGACCAAGGCTAGAGATTTAAGGAATTCTTCCTGAAACAGAACTGTTTCTGAAGATGTTGGAAGCAACACAAGGGTGGCTTCTGCCTGACCTCCAAAAGCAGGGAATTCTATAGGAAAGGGGCCATCACACTGAAGGCTCTTCTCCTGGTGGACACCAATCAGGCCATAGGTCCATGTGGAACCACCAGGAGCATGCCTTTGAATGTTGAAATAGGCTGGGTGGGTTTGAAAATTTGAACTCCCCCAGTTGGGAAAACCATGACCCATTATGAGTTGAGTCCAAGCCACCTGTGAACTTGAGCCTGGCTCCTAGTCGGTTTGCCACTGCCAGTCAGTTGTGCCTCCTGGCCCATAAGCAAACTTAGCCTTGCAAAGGAGAAGAAGACTAGAGGTGGGGAAGGAATGGAGGAATCACTCAATTCACTTGCAGAGGGGGGGGGGGAAATAATAGCAGGTACATCAGCCTGGTTTTGCAGGTGCATGTTGGGGTCTCCTGGCATAAGTGGTCACCTTACATGGAATAGTGTCTAGCAAAAAACCAGGCTTCCTATGGCCAGAATGAGCCCATATACCCCACCCATCATGCAATAAACTGATAGTGCATCTGCAGATGATTGGAGAACTCACAGTAGCTCCCAGCTGGGGATCACGGTAGCTCAAGCTCCCCGCCATTGCTCTTTGCTTGCACCCATGAGTTGCCAGTGATGACGCATTACTATTCTCTCGCATTTTAGTTCCCGATATTCTGGCAGAATGATCCCTGCAGCAGACACTGAGAAGGGAGCTCTGTTAATTGCCCTGAGCTTTCTGTTGGTGTCAGTATCAGGGGTTGGCATTGTTGGATACCTGCCAAGGCCCACTGCCAACTCCTGAGGGCCAAAACTCCTCCTGCTGCTGCTGCTGCTGTTTCTCTGCTGTCAGGGCCTGTTCATCTGTCCTCTCTTAGCAAGAACAAGAAGTGGCAGGACGGAGACAAAGGAGCATCAGCAACAACCTTTGGGTGGGTAGTGGAGGGCAGCCCAATACGTTTTGCTGCCCGAGGACAACATGGTGCTCACCCTCACTCTATCCAAAGGAGCCAGCTGAACTGGTAATTGAAACTTCTTTCCACACTGCCAAAAGGACAGTGTCTTCCACTGGACCTGATAGCACCAGTCTAGCTTAAGGGATAAAAACCTTGGTGTGTTGCACACCCAGATCTCTCCTCCACATTGCCACTACTTCCTGCCCTAAACATCTGAGACCTGAGGCAGCTGTCTCACTCTGCCTTATGGTAGGGCCGGCCCTGGTGTGTATCTACATTATCACTACTAGTAGCAATAGTTCTTTACCGAAAAATGTAGCAAAAGGAGTGCACTCCCTGGTGGCAGAGACCTAACTCCGCTTTGACACTGAGGGAAACACAGAGGGTTTGGATTAGTGGAGTTAATTATGACGAAGTGGCATTATTCAGTATGGAATCAAACACAGAAGGTTTTTCTAGGCGACACATGAATGTGTCCTTGGTTTCTCTTGGCAACGTCAGTTCTTTCGACCTCGCAGGCGCAAATGTGTTAAAACAAGGTGTTAGCGAATTTTAACAAGATAATCTCTCCTGTTGAATTAACAGGGGTTATTTTTAGGAAGTTCATCAAGCCTGCCGGGGATATTTCATTGGCATTGCGCACCTCACATGTATATTTTCCCCAAGTGCTGCTCTTGGGGAGGAGCCCGCTGACTTATTATGGTTGGCAAAGCACTTGTGTTTGAAAAGGAGGGTACTCAGGTTTTAAAGGATGGCTTCCTTCCCTCTTCCTGCTTGGCCTTTTTTCCATTGCAAATGTGATGGAGAGAGCAATTATGCCTATTGCAGAGTGGCGCTCAAGAGTGGTTTGCTTAAAGTCATAGAATCATAGAATAGTAGAGTTGGAAGGGGCCTATAAGGCCATCGAGTCCAACCACCTGTTCAACACAGAAATCTACCCTAAATCATACCTGACAAGAGGCATACCTCTTGAATGCCTCTAGTGTGGGAGAGCCCACAACCTCCCTAGGTAACTGGTTCCATTGTCGTACTGCTCTAACGGTCAGGAAGTTTTTCCTGATGTCCAGCCGGAATCTGGCTTCCTGTAACTTGAGCCCATTATTCCATGTCCTGCACTCTGGGAGGATCGAGAAGAGATCCTGGCCCTCCTTTGTGTGACAACCTTTTAAGTATTTGAAGAGTGCTTTCATGTCTCCCCTCTATCTTCTCTTCTCCAGGCTAAACATGCCCAGTTCTTTCAGTCTCTCTTCATAGGGCTTTGTTTCCAGACCCCTGATCATCCTGGTTGCCTTCCTCTGAACACTCTTCAGCTTGTCTACATCCTTCTTGAATTGTGGAGCCCAGAACTGGGCACAATTCTCGAGATGAGGCCTAACCAGGGCTGAATAGAGAGGAACCAGTACCTCACGCGATTTGGAAGCTATACTTCTATTAATGCAGCCCCAAATAGCATTTGCCTTTTTTGCAGCCATGTCACACTGTTGGCTCATATTCAGTTTGTGATCTACAACAATTCCAAGATCCTTCTTGTTTGTAGTAATGCTGAGCCAAGTATCCCCCATCTTGTAACTGTGCATTCGGTTTCTATTTCCTACATGTAGAACTTGGCATTTATCCCTATTCAATTTCATTCTGCTGTTTTCGTCTAGGGCTGTGTGAGATTTGAACCAGGGATAGTCAGTGTGCACCCAAAAAAGAGGGTGGTTCAAGCATCTGCCTAAAACAAGCCACCCTCCGACGGCTGACAGTTGTTCACTTTGAATCAATGGAGTTTGATGGCTGGTGGTTACAAGCTATTGGACAACCCATGGACTGCTCTGAAGAGCAACGGTCTGTGGGAGAACACCTGCTTGAAATCCTCGATATCACCAGGCAGAGCTTGACAAACTCTTGGAGTGTAGACACCCCTCATGCGATTATAATGTGATTAACTGCAGGCCGCTGAGTTGATTCATATCAACCAACCAGTTCCAAGAATTGTCATCTGCTATGAATAGGTCTTTTGTAAAAATGATTGGGTCTTAATTAGGGCTGTAAGAATGGTGTAAAATCTGTTCTGTCTGTGTTTTGTGGCTTGTCGGGCACCTTTTGTTCTGCTGCCTGCCCATCGACAGATTCAGGTTTGTTTGTCTTGTTTCCGAATCTGCGCAAATTTGGAAATGCGCAAATTCCCCCCAAATGCGCATTTTCATGCTTTAGCTTGAAAATGAGTGTTTTGGCCAGGGTTTCTCTGCCTCTGTCTCTTTCTCTCTGTATTTTTCGATGACAAAATTTGCGCAAAATCCTCAAAGGTTTTAAAAAAAGCATGCTGCGATTTGGCGGAATCCGCATGACGGGAGAGAAGCCAGTCAGCTGTGGAATCTGCAGGTCGGAGTCATAAATATCAGAACTCATTGGGCTCCTTTGAGGATTTCTCCAACAACCCTAGTTGTCATCATCCATTTCAAGACCAAGCCACCCCAGAATACTCTGCATTAAAATAGAGAACAATATATTGTTTCTTGGGGTGGGGGCAGACATTTTACCCCAGCTACTGTGAGGATTTTGGCTAAGCTCAGAAGGAAAAGTGAATCCTGGGTGGGGGTGGGGGTGGCAGAAGTTCTCAGCATCCCTGCTATTTAAGAAGTGCTGCACTACGTCCCTGTGAGCCTCAGCTCCACTACATCACTGGCTGTAGGAGATTCATCATCCCGACATCATCCTGTTGATGAAAGGAGAATGGAAACCGTCCCCAGTTCAATGCTACACAAAAACATGACACAATACACACCCAGATTTAACTCCGTAAGTATGTGAACAATCCTGTAATGCAGCAGGGACTAGCAAATCATTTCGTGTTGACACAAATGTATTTCCTACGCTGCATATGTTGTAGCTAGCGAATGAAAAGCTTAGCATAGCACATATCTTCATGTTTGCAGAACATTTAACACACACCCCACAAAAAGAAAGGAAAAAATGGCATAGTTTAAAGAAGATACCCAGATTCCAAAGTGGTGAACAGAAAAGGTATAATTCTACCAAAATTAAAAATATTAAACACAGTATTAAAATTATTAAAAAGAGAATGCCAATAAGACCGTGGCTGGTCATTTAAGGAATGATTACTGGAACAGGACTGTTTTCAGGAGGTGTCAGAAGCAACACAAGGTTGGCACCTGCCTGACTTCCAAAGGCAGGGAATTCCATAGGAAGGGGGCCACCACACTGAAGGCTCTTCTTCTGTTGGACTCTAATAGGGCCTGATAGGATGCTGTAGTACATGGCAAATAAAGTTTCACATTTGCGTCCTGAAGAGTCCACATCTCGTTGTAAAAGTGCGAGTAAATATTCCCAAATGGCAAAATTAACTATTAGTTTTTCACATCAGAATTGCTGGGAGATGGATGAGTGAAGTGACACAGAAATGTAAGTGGCATCGCAGCACTGTGAGATATCTAACCATATTTGTCACACACACATACATCCTCTGTGTGTGTGTGTGTGTGTGTACATATCCTTTGAGTGTATATCTTTGGATGAATCTGTCATTTTCACTTTTCCCTACAATCTCATTTTTAGAATCTCAACTTCGTTCTCTCCCAAATATGAAGAAACTTTGCTAATTTTGGTGATTTATTTTTTTAATCAAAAATGAATCAAACAAAATTCTCATCCATCTGCATCAGCCTAAATAAATCAGGTACAGCTATTCCTAGCACGGAGAGAACCGTTCTGTCCATCCTGAATATGGGGCCCTTTGCGAATTTTGATCGATCCTTCACAAAGCTGAACTGAAACAAAACCCTCCTAGGGTGTACCAGCACCGAAGCTTGGAGTGACATCACAGCACTGTGTGATTTCTCACTGCATTTTCAGCCACAAAGGGGTCATGTGTAGCCCTTGCATGTGTGGGAGTGCTTCTCTTCTCAACTCTCTGCTGCCATCGTGAGGTTTGGTTCTGCGCTGCAGAAGCGGGCACGGATGATTTGTCAAGGGTGGCACTTGGCTTCCACGAGAGACAAGAAGAGGACGCGGCAGAGAACCTATTGTGGCGGCAAGGTTAAGAGAAAGAGAGAATGATTGGGGTTAACCAACGTTCTGCTGGAGGCAATGAAGAGCTCCAGAAGGGTTTCAGGCAACATTGCTATGGAACAAGTGAGAGAAGAGATTAAATTCACACAAGATGCCAGCTGGGTCCAACTTTAATTCAACAAAGAAAATGCACGGGCACCGGGCATGTTTTTGCAGCCGGCATTGAACGTTTTCCGACCAGTTTCGTTGTAAGCTGCCCTGAGAGCTTTCATTAGTGGGTGGGCAGTATGTAAATGTTGTAAAAATTATTATTTTAAAATAATAATAATAATAATAATAATAATAATAAAAATAATAATAATAATTTTATTTGTTACCCGCCTCTCCCTCTGGATCAAGGCGGGGTACAACACAAATGCAAACACATAACTAATTAAAACATTTAAAACTAATACATTATTAAAAGGCAAACAACACATGACAGAGTAAATGGTTTGTAATAATTCAATATAATGCCTACCTATAGTTCTTCATCTTCCAGCAAAATCCTTTATTTCAAGGGATGGAGGAAGGACATTATTATTATTATTATTTATTTATTTATATAGCACCATCAATGTACATGGTGCTGTACAGAGTAAAACAGTAAATAGCAAGACCCTGCCGCATAGGCTTACATTCTAATAAAATCATAATAAAACAATAAGGAGGGGAAGAGAATGCAAACCGGGACAGGGCAGGGTAAACAGGCACTGGATAGGGTAAAACTAACAGTATAAAGTCAGAACAAAATCAAGTTTTAAAAGCTTTAGGAAAAAGAAAAGTTTTTAGCTGAGCTTTAAAAGCTGCGGTTGAACTTGTAGTTCTCAAATGTTCTGGAAGAGCGTTCCAGGCATAAGGGGCAGCAGAAGAAAATGGACGAAGCCGGGCAAGGGAAGTAGGGACTGTATCTTTTAATGAACATTTATTTTAAATTCACTCTCCATTTTCTCTTGATGAAGATTGTTCCTTGCACAGAGCGGCTTGTGAGAATTTGAATGCGTTAGCGTGCGCCTTCTCTGAGTTTACACTACGGTTGATGATGTTCAGGAATTGGTGTGGTTCTCATTTTCATGGAGTCCATAAGGGCCCGACTTGATGTAATGTTAAAGTCTCTTAAAATTGCATAAATATATAAATGAATAAATGCCAGGGAGAAGGGGTGGGTTAGGATTGGGGTCATGGTGCAGGAAGAAGGTTATTTCCCCCCTCCCACACTATAGTCCTGATGAGAATTGCTCTTACCCCAATGGGTATTTGTTTCTGGGCAGTTACTTCTGTTGATGCCAATATCAGCTCCCCTCTTAGGGCAAATAGTAAGTTCTAGGATGACCATGTATCCTACTTTACAAAGGACAGTCCGCTCTTTGAAGGGCTACCCAGTCCATGACCACTGTAGAGATAAAGAACCATAAGAAAGGAGAAGAGTTTTGAAGTTCTCCACCCACAATCAGCTGCTGGATAGTAGGAATAGCCGTCGGTGGGGAAATCTGACCCTTTTTGAGCTCACTGGATTCCCCCAGAGCCACCTGGCTCAGTTTGCATTTGCAAGCCAAGCTGGGGGCTTCCCCCCCCCCCCAAAAAAATCAAGGAACTTCTGCATTGTGGTTTTCTCTTAAAATTGGTTTTTGCGTAGTTTATGCAACTTTTAGCCGTAATTTGTGCAAACAATGGCTGCAGATATGCTTAACTTGAGAGTGTAGTATACTTACAGCCTAGGTTGGTGCAATTATGCAAATTACAACCAAACTTTGTGCTTCTGCCTCTGTGACTCATTTGTTCGTCTGATCAATATAATCATCTGCATCATTTGGTTGATTGAATGCTTGTCATTTAAATCCATTAGCGAGTTCTCCAAAGCCAATACTTTTGTGCTTGGTGAGCAATAAGCATACTTTGAGAACCATAACAGGGCTCCAAGGAGAATGTCTTTTGGCCTTAATCTGAGTTTGCTCCTCTGATGGTGGTGTTGGTGGGGAGGATCCCCCCCCAGCAAGAGTCTCTGGGATGGGCACACAATATTTCTTTTCCCCCCTTCGCCATCATAGAGAATTAACTGAGCTGCACATTTCAGCAAACTGTTGGAAAATCCAACAGTTTGACTTTGACTTACAGCAGAGTTGCTTTAGAAAGAGAAAGTGCGGGAACACAACGTTTAGTATTGCAGGCAATAATAAACACAGGCTAGAGCCAGTTTAAAAGAAGTTCAGATCAATGTAGTTTATTAGTGCTTTTATACATATCATCAGAGAAGGCTATCCAACACAAGCAACCCCTAAAGCTGAGTCCGTGAATGTAAGTAAACAAAGGCATGAGATATGGTTACTCACTTCCTCTCTGGAGAGACCGCATGGTGCTGCTTGTTGAAGAGGCAGATGAAGAAGGAGGAAAAAGGAAGAGGAAGTGGAAGGAGCAGGAAATAGGAACTAATCAAGCTACAGGACATTCTCTATTGCTCCCTAGTGTCTGGAAGCATGCAGAATAGTTGCTATTATCCAACATAAATGAGACAAATAATTATGAAATTCAACAGGATCTCTAATGATGATGGCTATATATTACCTGCAGTATCAGAGGCAGTATACCTAGGTGTACTAGCTGCTGGGAGACACGGGCAGGAGGGTGCTTTTGCACCCATGTCCTACTAGTGGTCTTCCCACAAGCAGTTGGTTGTCCACTGTGTGAACATAATGCTGGATGTGATAGGCCCATGGTCTGATTCAGCAGGGATGATGATGATGATTACATAGGGTGACCATATGAAAAGGAGGACAGGGCTCCTGTATCTTTAACAGTTGTGTTGAAAAGGAAATTTCAGCAGGTGTCATTTGTATATATGGGGAACCTGGTGAAATTTCCTCTTCATCACACCAGTTAAAGCTGCAGGTGCCCTGCCCTCTTTTAAATCTGGTCACTCTAGTATAGCTCCTGCACCTTTAACTGTTGTGATGAAGAGGGAATTTCACCAGGTTCTCCATATATACAAATGACACCTGCTGAAATTCCCTTTTCAATACAACTGTTAAAGATACAGGAGCCCTGTCCTCCTTTCCATATGGTCACCCTATAATGACTACAACATTTCTATACCGCCCAATTACTGAAGCTGTCTGTGCCGCTCACAACACTTAAAGCAACAAGTGACACGATACATAAAGTAAAAGTTTAAAACAACCCCATAAAGTAGTTTTTGTTCTTACCACAGCCTGTGGCAGTGAATTCTGTGGCGATGAATGGTGATATGCATTAGAAAGAACTCGATCCGGCAGGACAGTAGTCAGACTGTTGTAAATGGAACTCGGGATACATTGAGAGAGAGAGAGAGAGAGAGAGAGAGAGAGAGAGAGAGAGAACATCGTACTGAAATGAATCAATCAACCCTCCGAAAAGGCACTGTTGTTTAACCAGACAGGCTGTTCCTGTGACTGTACCCAAATTTGATAATGCACTAAACAAAAAGTGTCATGGCCGATTGAACCCACTCCAGATGGGCAGGCGTCAATATCCTGAAATGAACCCAGTCAGCTGCATGCTCCTTACAGGCTGCCCTTGACACCCTCTGCGTTAACTTACCAAGGTCCGGAGCCAATTCCAACCCTCCACCTCCATTGGATATCTGAATTCCAAAAACAATCTGCGAGGCCCACACAGCCTCCTTTGTTCTGCAGGCCCATCTGCGTCAGTCGTCTCTAGCAAGCAACGTGCTAAAGCGCTCTTTTGCCTCCAGCTTGGGCAGCGTTAGCACTCATGGGGAGCTCTGGGATATGCACTCCCATTTCCAAGGTATGCATACTATCGAAAGGACTCTCTGCGCATCTTCCAGGTTTCCACTGAAAATCTCGGGTGCGTAATCTTCATTGTGAGATTCAGATGTTTGGATGAGAACCATTCACACTCTGGGCTTGGTGTGAGTGATGAACTGAGCAAGCCAATAGGATGAGGCTACATGTTCAAGGTGGCCAGAGCAGGAGGTGTCTCTGGGGGGCAGGGACTGAACCCCACCTGAATCTGATTTTTTGTCATCACGCCCATTGACTCCAAAGAGAGGAGAAATCACTATTTATTTATTTAAAACATTTGTATCCTGCCCTATATCATTAAGATCTCAGGGCGGCGTACAGATAAAAGCATACAGTAGAAAACCATAAATATACACAACTGAAAACAAATTAAACCATGAACCAAGTTAAAACAATATATAATTTAGAAGCAGTAAAAATAATTAAAACAGGTAAAACAATGTGCCATCTTAGTGAATTTAACCATTAAAGGGTTTGTTAAAAAGCCATGTGTCAGCCATGCCAGCCTAAGGTGGCCATGTGTCCTCCTTTTTTATTTTTTTTACAGGGGACAGTCCTCTATTTGATGGTGTCTTCTATTTGAAAGGTTGCTCAGTCAAAGTATATTGATAAAGATAAAGAACCATTGGAAAGAAGAGTGTTGCCCTTGAAGACGTCCACCGACAACACTTTGACAGCAGAATGAGTCAGTTTGGTGTAGTGGCTAAAAGGTTGGACTGGGAGTTAGGAGTTCCAGGTTCTAGTCCCCACTCGGCCATGGAAACCCACTGGGTGACTTTGGGCCAGTCCCAGACTCTCAGCCCAACCTACCTCACAGGGTTGTTGTTGTTGTGAGGATAAAATGAAGAGGAGGAGGATTATGTATGCTACCTTGGGTTCCTTGAAGGAAAAAAGGCAGGCTATAAAAGTAATAATAATAATAATAATAATAATAATAATAATAATAATAATAAAAAATAAATAATGAGCATGGCACACAACACACCTGGTCACAGTCTTTCACGCGATGGCAAGATGTACTGCATTTCTATTTAAATTGGAATAATCATGTTTAAATTTGTATCTATACATGTGAATTAGCATTTGCAAATTTTATCTAAAGTGCCGCCTGCTTTTGTCCTCCTTTGGGGGGAATATCCCGCCTTTTTCCCTGCAAGGAACCCAAGGCAGCATACATAATCCTCCTCTCCACTGTATCCTCACAACAACAGCCCTGTGAGGTGGGTTGGGCTGAGAGTCTGGGACTGGCCCAAAGTCACCCAATGGGTTTCCATGGCCGAGTGGGGACTAGAACCAGGGCTGGGCAGGGGGAGGGTCAGTGGGGCCAGTTGGCATGGACCTACGAATTTGAGGGGGCCTACTCCGAGTCCCCCATGGCAAAGTTGCTTGATTGTTCTGTTGTTGATGAATTTGCCCAAAGAAAAGCACGTAAAGCATTTCTGAATGTGAAGAAGTGATGTCTTGTATACAGCTTGAGTAAAAGCGCTTGCCATTACCTTTTTTATATAAATCGTTCTAATTCATATGTATTTAGAACTGATTAAAAAATACTTAATGAGCAGTTTGAAATGGGGCCTACATTTCCCATCTGGCCCAGCCCTGACTAGAACCCGGATCTCCCGACTCCCAGTCCAACACTCTAGCCATTATGCCACACTGACGCCAACCTGGCCAGCTTCAGTGCTAGCTCAGCCATCTTTAGTGCTGGCGTAGCAGGGGGAACAAGGGTCCACCCTGCATTGGATATTGGGTAGCCTCCGTGGTCAGAAGCTTACGACTATCCCGATAGAATTGCATCCAAAATCCACTCGCCCCCTGGGCAGGTGGCATATTATAACTGTGGGCATGTGAGAAAGCAACTGAACTGAATGGCACAGAACCCTCTGATGCCGGGCTTCTCAATGAGGCGTGAATATGTACAGAAGCGACACAGCCGGGAGCGACTTTTGTAGCAGGCTCGTTTGCAAAGGGCAATTTTCCAAATCAGTAGCCTTGCTCTTGATGAATAAGGCTGGAAGTGTAAGGAGAGCTCTTGGCACCTCCGACGAACCCAAGGCCGTTCATTATGTGTCGTGTGCCCAGCAAATGAGGGCCGCGGAGATCAGAGTCACGCCTGGAGCAGAACTCAGGCGCTGGTAATGATCAGCCAAGCGGTCAAAGGAGCCCTCTTCTGCCAACAGAGTGCATTTGCACACACCCAGGGAGAACGGTGACTGACGGGGCCTTTAAAGGAAGGCGTGCCAACGTGACAGGGGGCAAGAGGGGGCAAAGGGGCTGAATTCGAGAACTTCCAAATGGACGGCTTTGCAGAATTAGGACAGAATGTGTCAGTGCCCAGGTTAGTTTTTACAAACAGGGAGGAAAATATAGGTGTCGCTTTAAAGGATGGTCAGGTATTATTCTTATTCTTATTATAATTTGTAGTATTGATAATAGCAGTATTCATATGATGATGATGATGATGATGATGATGATGATGATGTAAGAACATAAGAAGACCCCAGCTGGATCAGGGTCAGAGTCTATCTTCAGCATTCTGTTCACACAATGGACCATGAGAAACTTACAAGCAGGACATGAGTGCAATAGCACCCTCCTGGGTGCCCCCGCAACTGGTATACGTAGGCTTACTGCCCTTGATATTGGAGGTAGCATTTAGCCGTCAGAACTACTAGCCATTAATAGCCTTCTCCTCCATGAATTGAATAATGATATCTTCTTTTTATTGATGTATTTGTTGGCTTCCTTAAATGTATAGCCTGCTTTTTGGAGGCTAATACTTCCAAACCTGCATACCATAGAATCATTAAAATGCCATTGTGCAGCAGAAGGTGGCTACCTATGCACCACCAAAGAGAGAGATGGGGGGGGGGAGAGAAAAAACACATCCCCCCAAAAGAGGACAGAAGAGAGAGGGCCAGGAGTGGTGTAAGATTCCCCTATGCTTATAGATATGCATGGATGCAAATGTAGAATTAATAGCTATCCTTGAAAGAGAAATGCAATCCATCTCACCATAGTGGTGACGGCTTGCTTGGTTTACCATCCAGGTGCTGCTAACTGTTGTTGGGCAAATCCAAGGCTCCTGCTGCTGGAAAAATGTCTATATTTTCACCTCCTTCAGGGTGAACATCAGCTTGTGGGGATGAGGAGGGGTGAGTTAGACCAGGAAAATGGTGCAGGGGAAATGAATTAATACCTCTTCCTCCCACCTCTTTATCGCTGCTCTGATCAATTTCAAAACTCCCTCTCTCCGACAACAATGCTTCCTTCAAATACAAAATAAAAATGTTGGGGTATCCAATCTGGGATTTCCTGGGTAGTGTGTAGTTTGACATTAAGACCTGGTGAGAATCATGGTTAGAGGGATCCAGATATAAGGGTGACTTGCAAACCACAAATTTTAAAAAGTCCTACTGTGCTAAGGCATGAAAAATGGTGGGGAGAATCCATTTAAAAATGGGGATTTTAAAACAACTTTTTAAAAAACCTTTATAAAGCTATCTCATGTTACTAGAGTTAATTGTTTGACCCATTTTTTTATGCTATCCTGCAGTCTCTGCTGCCATCTTGTGAGCAGAACTTGTAGACCTGAATAAGAATGCCTTGACTATTCTAGTTTGTTATTAATTTTTTTAAAAATTAAAAACCTGATAAGCTCAACTTTACTTCCCATATCTTGCTATAATGTGCAGGACTGGGGCTAAACATTTTAATTTAAACTCTTTGCTAGGGTTGGGTGAATTTGTCAGTTTCACTTTCTCCCACATTAATTTTTTTTAAAAAATAATCTTCAGCGTGGTCCCCCACATTCTACTTATGAAAAAGTTGGGCAATTTTGGTAAGTTCTATCAAACAACAGCTGAAATGAAATTCTCATCCATCTGCCCAGCTGAATTCAGAAAGGTACACCTGTTCCCAACATGGAAAGGACCATGGCCTTAGCTAAACTTAAGGATTATCTCAGGCAAATGGAGGGGTTGTCCCTGCCTGCTCCCGGGATCCCCTGTGTGTCATTTGTATGTACAGGGATGATCCCGGGACGATCCTGGGATATAGGTCTGGGCAGGATCTACACTACTGCTTATAACGGATTATAAGGGTTATGACAACTGTTCAGGCCCAGGACACATTACATATACAGTTTTCATACTGTTTTAAAAGTGGTATTTCCTGGTTGGTGTAGATCGGCCCCTAGTCTAGCCATGGCCCGTGTTGCCCCTTTCTGTCATGTACCTGTTCAAGATGAGAAGCCTGTCTGACAAAAAAAGGTACCAACCCTAATTCAGCACCACCAATAAGGCTGAATATAGAAGGACCAGGCTTTTAGGAGCTGATAGTCCTGATGGTTGAGTGCAACCTCCGGTATCAGAGACAATAAGCCTGTATAACCTAGTTGCTGTGAAACAAGGGTGGGAGCGTGCTGTTGCCTGGTTCATGGTCGACAGCGAGTTGGCCACTGTGTGAACAGAGTGCTGGACTAAATGGACCCTTGGTCTGTTCCAGCATGGCACTTGTTCTTATGTTCTCTCCTATCAGATTTCTTATTGCTGATCAGTCTGCAGACTGGGACCACCTCACCAGACCCAATTAAGCCAGACGGCTCGTATGTTATTGTTTGAAGTTGAACTCACAAGTGGTGATACTTCTGAGCCAGAAGACCACAGCTGTTTTGACCACTGTGATCTTAAAGGTGCATTCTGGAACTTCAGAAAGTTCTCAGACTGCAGATTTGGTTCTTAGATTATTTGGGGTGCTGTGGTCTCCACAGCCTTGGTGGTAGCTCCCACACTACTTCTGAAGATGTCATCTTCCATCAATGGGTTGTCGGAATTGTGATCGTGCCAGGGAAGAGGGTGCATCAAGACAATCAACCCCATTTGCCCTCTACTCCAGCGCAATCCTACCTTCTCTATGTGGGAATGGGAGTTGGGAGAACACCTTGGGCATGTTGGTGGTGGTCAACCCTAGTTTAAGGTGTCCTAGTATTCTTGGCCTCCTTTGCTGAGTAAACCTCTGTGTGTGTGTGTGTGTGTGTGTGTGAGAGAGAGAGAGAGAGAGAGAGAGAGAGAGAGAGATGTTGCTTTAGCAGTGCAATGGCTGGTTCTGCATTTTTAGTGTGAGACTCAGCAAAACCCCACCACATCAAGGTATTCTAATTTCCATGTTGAAGCTCATTCTGACTCTCTATCAGATTGTGAGGTGTGTTTTTCTCCTGCATGACAATTTGAACATAATTCTGTGTAGAGTGCATTTGGGTGTGCGCTTCTGAAATATATGCATCTTTCTCCCATTGGCTATAGCATGGTTCAAATGTATGCTTTTTAAAATGTAAACTTTTAAATGTACACATTTTTAGAATACACTTTTTTTCGTACACAAATGGGATGGCAAGCTCATAAATATGTAGCTTTCCAATTGCAAATTGCATTCAGGTCCACATTCAGGTCCGAAGGTTGTGAATTGTATAACCTCATATACATTGATTGATTGATTGATTGATTGCATTTTTATACTGCCCAATAGCCGAAGCTCCCTGGGTGGTTCATAAAAATTAAAACCATAGTATAAAACAAACAGTATAAAAACATGATAGAAAATACAATATAAAAGCACAACCAGGATAAAAGCAGCAGCAGTGCAGAAATACAAATTCAAAATACAAATTTAAAACAGCAAAGTTAAAATTGAATTTATAGACTGTTAAAATGCTGAGAGAATAAAAAGGTCTTCACCTGGAATCTGAAAGACTATAGTGTAGGTGTCAGGCGAACCTCCTTAGGGAGCTCATTCCACAGCTGGGGTGCCACAGCAGAGAAGGCCCTCCTTCATTTACAAACCCAATGAAATTCTTATCCATCCCTGTTTTTGTGTCACACACCACAAGAGTGACATTTGAAACGATGGAAAACACAGAAGACAAACAGACGATGTGGCTCTGTTCCATGCCATCACTGTGACTCCCCTGGGTAGGGTTATAAATCTACTCTTCTATAATAAAATAATGTCAATTTCATTCCCCTTTGGAAATGCAACAATTGCAAGCATTAAGCTTGAGGTCTCCTAGATTCAAGCTGTTGTGTCTGTTCTGTTGGATTTGTTGCCTTTCCTGAGAGGTGAACGCTGTTAATCATATTGATATGGCAGTTTCACATTAGATCATGTTACAGTACAGGTTCCAAAATCTGATTACATCAAAAATCAGATTAGTGTTTTGGTTGTGGTTGTTTTCAAAAGCTGCCGTTCTGCTAGAGAACTGGAGAGGCCAAATATTGATACTGATAATGCTTGTTTGATATCCTAGCACAGGGCATGTTTCATTAATAGGCAACACTGGATATAAATAAAATAGCATCGAGTACTTGTTTTAAAAAATCATGTTAGGCAGCAGTAAGAAACAATAATATGACACAATGTCCCATTTGCCCATGCAAAAAAGAGTCTCAATTTGCATGTGACTTTTATTGAAAATGATGCATGGCCAAATTTCAGGAGTGTCCTCCACTTTTGGCAATTGTGGCTTGTTGACATAGTTGCTGGAGACCGTATTTAACATCCATTAGCTAGTTGCTTTCGGGTTTGTTGTCTGCTCCAAAATTCTGATTGCATTTCTGTATGCAGCTTTCTTCTATGTACACATTTTAGCATGATTTTGTTTTGTTTTAATCAGAGATCTGCATTGCAACATCCGGGGAAGTGAGGAAACTTTCCTGATCTAAGCTGGAGTCCTATATTTATTATTATCTATTGCATATTTATACTGCCCAACAGCCAAGGCTCTCTGGGCAGGTTACAATTAAAACCATAATATACAAAAATCAAGATTTAAAACTTTAAAAATGTCATATAAACCAGAATAAGTTATAGTCCAGGGAAAGCTTGTCTAAAAAGATATGTTTTCAGGGCAGGATCTACACTATTCATTACACCGTTGTTTAAGTGCATTGTTGCGTCCTCCCTTGCTACGTTACAAAATGCAACTTGAGCCCAGTCAATCGAAATACCTTTTCTTCTATCGTTTTACCCGGGCACACTCTTCTTTAGAACGTTCTTCATTATGCTCATACCGGCTCTGAAGTAAACCTCCTTCTTCCGGTGACTCTGAGCTAGACCTGCCAGGATAAGCCGGCAGGGAGGCGGGGCGACGCGTAGGTACGAGGGAAGCCCTGCAGCGTCTTAAAACCGAAAGATAAGCGGTTTTTTTAAAAAATTAAGCCTCTGTCCCCTCTTTCACCGCCCTCCCTCCCCCTCCCCCTCCCCCTCGTCGCGTTGTGCCAGCTCTCCCTCCCCTAGAAAAGCCCTCACGTCCTAATCAGGAAGCAAAGACCATGGTCACGAGACATGACTTTGAAAGACGGCATTGAATACAACGAAAGGTTGGGGCACATTGTTAGTTTTAAAACGATTTTAACAGAAAGTGGAACGGTTTTAAAAGTCAGAAGAAACATAACAACAACAGCATCACGTGACTGCTGACGTCATCCCTGCCAACTTGTTACGTTTCATCTAGACAAGTGTAGACGGGCTCCTGGAGGCATTTGAAGAATGTTACATTTTCCGCCTCCCGAATACACATTTACCTGGGAGTAATTCCTCTTGAACACAGTTGGGCTTACTTCTGAGCAGACATATAAAGGATTATGCTGCTAGTCGCCTGGAGGAGACTCTTCCTTGACGCAAGCGAGGGGCTTAATAGCATTTGAATTGTGATGTTCCTGAGTCCTACAGTGACTCCATCATCTGTATATTAACTCTCCTTTACTACCTTGGGAATACAAGCATCCACTATTCTCATAGCATGCCCTCTCACATTTCACAGAGGAAAACAGGGGTGTACTTGACTCTAGACTAATGACAAGGATCACTTATTCCACTGTTACATATTATTAAAAGGCTCTTTTCTGCCTTCTGTTGTAAGCCTGAACTGAACGCTGATGCATGAGCATACTTGCAAGTCAACCCGCCAAAATTTTAACTGGGCAAGTAGACGGAATAAGCCTACAACAGATGGGTGGAAATGGTTTAGCAGATTTTTGCTAAACATTCAGATAAACACAATACAAGCTGTTCAGGAGTAGCGCAGAGTAGCTTGGGAGGTGGTGGGCTCCCATTTGCTGGAGGAATTGAAGCAGAGGCTGGGTGGCTATCTGTCAGGGATGCTGTAGCTGCATGCCATACTCTAGATCCTACATTGAGCAGGAGGTGGGACTGGATGACCTCTAAAGCACCTTAGAGAGAAGGCAAATGAATGGTCAGTGATAACAGGAGCAATGAGGGGGCACTGCGATCCTCTTGCTTAAGGGCCCTGAAAAATCTGGAGCCAACACTGAATATACCAGCAATCCACCAAAGAGTGGAGCAGGTGGCTGGAACCGTGCCATCAACCTAAAGTGTTTTTGCTGCTTTGATAGGTGGTGTCTTAGGACCAAAGTACATGTTCTACTTATGGTGCCAGTGTATCTGACTCCGCTATTTTTCTTTGCTTTCATGTTAGTACGTGCAGTCCCTCTCTTAGGCTGACCATATGAAAAGGAGGACAGGGCTCCTGTATCTTTAACAGTTGCATAGAAAAGGCAATTTCAGCAAGTGTCATTTGTATATATGGAGAACCTGGTGAAATTTATTTTATTTTATTTTTTATTACACTTATATACCACCCCCATAGCCAGAGCTCTCTGGGCAGTTTCATCACAACAGTTAAAGCTGCAGGAGCTATACTAGAGTGACCAGATTTAAAAGAGGGCAGGGCAACTATTTAAATTTAAAAGAGGGCACCTGCAACTTTAACTGTTGTGATGAAGAGGGAATTTCACCAGGTTCCCCATTTATACAAATGACACCTGCTGAACTTCCCTTTTCTATGAAACTATTAAAGACACAGGTACCCTCTCCTCCCTTTCATATGGTCACCCTAATCTTGGAGGACCTGTTTAGAGGCTTAACAAGAATTATGATCAGTCTAGGGATGTTGAAAGAGATCCATTTGGGGATTGAACTCAGCAATTGAACTCAGCAATTGAACTCCCTCCTGACACCAGTCCATGGATCCCTGCACTTGCCCATGTGAACTGGGTCAGGCTAGGGTGACCATATGAAAAGGAGGATAGGGCTCCTGTATCTTCAACAGTTGCATAGAAAAGGGAAGTTCAGCAGGTGTCATTTGTATATATGGAGAACCTAGTGAAATTCCCTCTTCATCACAACAGCTAAAACAGCAGGAGCTATACTAGAGTGACCAGATTTAAAAGAGGGCAGGGCACCTGCAGCTTTAACTGTTGTGATGAAGAGGAAATTTCACCAGGTTCCCCATATATACAAATGACACCTCCTGAAATTCCCTCTTCAATACAACTATTAAAGATACATGAGCCCTGTCCTCCTTTTCATATGGTCACCCTACCCTATCTGGACTGGGACCATGCCACTTCAGGAGAGGAGGGTTTAAGTTTCCCCAGCCCGACCTACCTCACAGGATAAATGTTGTGAGGATAAAATGGAGGAGGGGGAGGATTATGTGTGCCACCTTGGGTTCCTTGGAGGAAAAATGGCAGGATCTAAATGCAATAATACATAAAGAAAATAAAGAAAATTCATTAATAAAGAAAAAAGAAGAAGAAAGAAGCAACATCAATTCAACCTTCCTTTGGAGATTCTGCTTCCACCAATGGTGAGAAATGGCCATCACTTTTCCACTCCAGAGGTCATGTGACTGTCTAATGGTATAATTTAGGGCATCCTTAAAGTAGCAGTTCTGGTTTTGACATTTGTTCCCATTGTGCCAAGTAGAATGACACTGATGAAAACTTTGGCTCCTGGTTTGCTTCCTTTTGTTTGATGGCCATGCCGGGCTCTGCAATTGCATCTCTGCTCTATTTCCTGTATAATTTAGGTGAAACAACCTTCTACAGCAAGGAAATGCAAAGTGCACACAAGCACGGAGAGCACGACAGCGGGAGAGATTTAAGGCGGGTATTAGAAACTGAAGGCAGAAATCGGTCACGACTCAGGAAACATCAAGGTCACGCAGCCTGAAAACTGCCCGAGTCATACAGCGGTTTGATTTCTTGCAGATATTAATAATTTCACTGCTCTAGAAAACTCCACTGATTGCCTGTCACCGCTGCTCATGTATCTCAGGTCTTATCTTAGAAGAATAATGGATAAATGATCCATTTTGAAGTCCTGATTACTGGGGGCTTAATCACTAACTTGCTCAAGAACAAGGCACAGGGATGGCCTCCTAATACCACCATTGCATGGGCAGAAA
Organism: Elgaria multicarinata webbii; assembly: GCF_023053635.1. Classification (NCBI taxonomy): domain Eukaryota; kingdom Metazoa; phylum Chordata; class Lepidosauria; order Squamata; family Anguidae; genus Elgaria; species Elgaria multicarinata. The sequence goes on from NC_086186.1 coordinate 17,760,264, forward strand.
TGGATTAGGGATTGCACAATGGAGGGTGGAAAAATGGGATGACTACCACACTGAGCCGTAGTATTTAGCACCACCACCCCAATGCTGTAGATGCAATGGATCTTGTGGTCCTACAGGTGTTTTGGCTAGAGATGGATGAGAATTCCATTTCAGTTTGGTTTAGATACGAATTCACCAAAATTTGCAAAGTTATCCATATTCAGGACAAAAGGAAATTGACGTTAAAAAAATGAATGTGGGTGAAACTGACATGCTTTGCTCTTAGAAGTCTCAGTTTGCATGCCTCTGTATCCAGCCACGTTCGTGGTAGACTGAGGTTGCCACTTCGTTTTGTCGGACAGGCGCCTCATTTTTAATAGCTATATGGTAGGCAGGGACATCATGGTCCTTCCCTTGCTGGGAACAAACAAATATGGACATACATCTGTGCAGGGGGGGTGGGACATAAGAAGGGCAAGTTGGTTCTAGAACAAAAATAAATGGGTACACAATTGCACTCATTTCTTGCTTGTGGGCTTCTTATTGGAACATCTGGTTGGCCACTCTAGAAACAGAATTCTGGACTAGATTGACCCTATAGAATAGAATAGAATATTTATTTCTTACCCATCGCTCCTTCTGGATCGAGGCGGTGAACAACAAGGTCATCTACATCAAGCAGGATGTTCCACTATGAGAGCAGTATGAAAGTGGTATATAAAAGGCAGGAGCCACACTACTGCTTTATAGTGGTACTGAAGTGCACTGACAACTGTTAGAGCCCATGACACAGCTACATCAAGCAGGATATAACACTATGAAAGTGGTATGAAAGTGGTATATGGTATGTGCCATAGGCCCCAACAGTTGTCAGTGCACTTCAGTACTGCTATAAAGCAGTCGTGTGGCTCCTGGCTTTTATATACCACTTTCATACTGCTTTCATAGTGGAATATCCTGCTTGGTGTAGATGAGCCCAATATTAAATACAAAATCACAATAAAATGCATAAAACTAGTTAAAAACACATAAAACTGATACAATATTTATCCAATCCTGCATGGCTCTTCATTACTTCTTAACAGGCAGCAGAGGAGTATCAAGGACATCAGAATAAGAAGAAATGTGTATTTCTCCTTTTTGCCTACCCTGCCCCATCCTATTCTGTAGACCCTCCCTACCAGTGCTAAGGGCACAATCCTGTGCCAATTTAGATGGAAAAGAATTCAACTCCCAATATAGGATTGTACCTTAATGTTTTTCCCCTGAACATCTGCCAAGATATCTTGTAATTAATGAGCTATTTCCAAACCAAGTTGGATCAATGAGCTACTTAATAGTATGGGCCTTAACTCTCATCCCAAATTTGCCCTGCATTTGCCTTGCATAGGATGCTGCTATAACCATGTTATCCCCCCCCTTTTACCTTTTTTTTTTTTTAATCAAGGATGTCAATCAATGCAATGTTCCTCCTCAAGTCAGCTCAGCACTGAGGGATCTTCTGCATATATTTATTGTTAAGCACCGTAAAGCTCTCCATCCCAACACCGTATTTCAGCTTTATTGCGGAGCAGAGATAATATCCTCTATTGAATTAGCCTTGACCATCATCATCACTCATCAACCTAGCAGACTTTCTGCTGCAATTTACCTCTTCGATTGGGTTGCATTAGGTTGTTGTGCCTGGAATCCTGTCGCCTATATTTCAACCCAAGCATCGCTCTGCTCTCAAGGCAGGGTAATGGAAATATTCCTGGGTAGAAGGCGATGGATTTACAAACAATAAACATATTAAACTGCCTTTTACTGTGCTCATTGGTCTATCTCATCCAGTTCTGGCAATAGCTTCCCAGGAGCACTGGGCTCCAGATATTTTGCTGCCTGAGGTGGAGGACAAAATGGCACCCTGAACGACTGGACTGGAAGTTGATTCGTTCTTTGACAGTGATAATGGAACCACAGCACCGTCCATCACATCTGAAGGCAGCAGACAAGCTATGGGGCCATGTGATCCACAGTTCTATCCTCCAACCCCTTGCTGCCTCCTCCCAGGATCTGCTGCCTGAGGTAACTGCCTAGAGGTAGGGCCGGCCCTGTTCCTCAGAGTCATAGGCAGCAGTTGTTCCCATTACCTGCTCTCTGTTCTGTTTTAACAGGAGGTATCAGGGACTGGATGTGCATAAGGGCTGAGATGAGCCAGTAGTTAGGGTGGAAGAGCAAGTCTGAACCAGTGGTATAATGATAAATTATGGAATGCAGGTTAATCATAACAGCCCCATAGCGCTCTCTCTCTCTCTCTCTCTCTCTCTCACCATGGCTAGATAAGGGGGTATTAGGGTGACGATCTCACAATTTTATGATCACGAGATTGTCGCCCTGGTCTACATGCGGCACATGACATTGCAGCCGCCATTTTGTTTTTTTGTATTTTAAAGGGAAATGAGTGCGGGAGCGCTCAAACGATAGGTAAGTTTTGTTTTTGTTTTTTTAAAAAAACAAACCTCGCCCTCCACCACACCCTCGATGGGGTGCCCAGCTCCTGGCTCCTCGCGGTTACTCACAAAGAGCCAGGACAATCCATGACACCCACACACACATTCCGCGGTCTCGGGATCATCCAGAGACTGTGGAAAAAGCAGAATTAAAGGGTAGGGTGAAATCCCGGGCCAAGAGAGGATCATCCCTCCCTGTTCCTGGGATCCGCTGTGTGTCATGTGGATGCACAGAGATGATCCCAGGATGCTCCCGGAATATACGCCTTGTCTAGCCATGCCCCCCCCTCTGTGTGAGTGTGTGTTATATGTCTTTTGTAAAACTAATGGGTATTGATTACCCATTCAAGACCAAGCCACTCCAAAATACTGGATATGCTGAGAGTTGTGGGACCTTGTTCTATCTAAGCATGCATTGTATTGCACCCTGAACCTTTTAATAACAACAAAAAAGTGGAGTAATCCCCCTGTCACAAACCCTTAACAAATCACAGGGCTCACAGGACTGATGGGAACTTTGCTTGCCTGCTTTTACCACCCACCCAATTTCCTGCGTCTCTGCCAATTGCATTACAAAGCCACTAAAAATGCACCTCCTGCATTTCAGCTGCATCCTACGCCTGGCATGCCATGTTTCAGGTTGGCTGCAAAATAATCAAGTTAAAACGCTTTCAGGGAAGTCCCTGGTGAAATGAATATTTTTGTGACATTCACTTCTCATAAAAGGGACCCGGTAAAGGCAGTCTGACTGGAGACGCACATGGAAAGCAATCTTATGGGGCTGTTAGTCAGAGGGCTTTGTACAAAACAGATTTTTCAGTTAGATGAGCATAGGAAAGCTAGTCAGACTTTAAATGGGACATTATTCATGCGCAGGGCACATTATTGTTGTTGTGTGGTTTGTGTGTGTGTGTGTGTGTGTGTGTGCATGAAATGTATTTATTTATTTATGTATTTATTACAAATCTTAATAAACAAAATGATGTTTAAAAAGGAAAGAATATCAGGACATTGAATAATAATTAATAATATATTTGTTACAATACAATATAAATCAAACACATACAATTAATTAAAAGAACATATAAAACCAATACCATAGAAAAATAACAATCAAGACATCTTAAAATTCTTGGTTTAAAATTCACCTGGGTAGGCCTGATGGAAAAGGCTAGTCTTTATAGCTGTCTTAAACTTGGAGAGAGAGTTAAGTTGACAAATCTCCTCCGGCAGACTTTTCCACATTCTGGAGGAAACAAAACGAAATGTCCTCTGAGTAACAGTTGTCAGAAGTAAGTTCTCCCCAGAGAACCTGAGTGTGCAGGGTGGATTGTACAGGAGAAGGCAATCCCACAGGTAACCTGGACCCAAACCATTTAGGGCTTTAAAGGTAATGACCAACACTTTGTACTTTGCCTGGAAACTAATTGGCAGCCAGTGGAGTGATTTTTACATTAGGGTGATATGTTCACCCCTAGATGTACCGGTGACCAACCTGGCCGCCATATTTATCATAGACTTGGAGATTGCCATCAAGTCTAACTCCCTGCTCAGGGCATGAATCCAGTTTAAATCCACCCTGACAGATGGCTGTCCATTATTTATTTATTTTTGCATTTTTATACTGCCCAATAGCCGAAGCTATTCTCTGCTTGAATAGCTCCATTCTCTGCTTGAATACCTCCAGTGATGGAGAGCCCACCACCTGCCTAGGAAGTTGGTTAGGGTGACCATATGAAAAGGAGGACAGGGCTCCTGTATCTTTAACAGTTGTATTGAAAAGAAAATTTCTGCAGGTGTCATTTGTATATATGGGGAACCTGGTGAAATTCCCTCTTCATCACAACAGTTAAAGCTGCAGGTCCCCTGCCCTCTTTTAAATCTGGTCACTCTAGTATAGCTCCTGCAGCTTTAACTGTTGTGATGAAGAGGGAATTTCACCAGGTTCTCCATATATACAAATAACATTGCTGAAATTCCCTTTTCTATGCAACTGTTAAAGATACAGGAGCCCTGTCCTCCTTTTCATATGGTCACCCTAAAGTTGGTTCCATTGTCTAGTTGTCTGATGGTTAGGAAGTTTTTCCCCCTGATGTTCTGCTGAAATCTGCCTGGCTGTATTTCATTTCCAATAGCCTTTGATGACAGACAAATGGTTGCAGCCTCCTTCTGTGGGACAACCCGTTAGGTACTTGACAGTGCTACCATATCTCAGTTCTGTCTTCTCTTCTCATAGAGCTTCTGAAAGATCTCCCATCTTATACTTATACCTTTGATTTCTAGAGGGGCCTGGATAAATGAATTAGTCAGTTTTGGTTTTTCCCACATTCAGCCTTTTTCTTTCTTTCTTTTTTCTTTACCTCGAGTTCTTTTTGTTCCCCAAATGGAGAACTGTGCAAATTTGGGTAAATTCTTCTCCAAACCAAAATGAAATTCTCATCCATCCTTGTTTAAATCCATATTAAACAATGTGTTTAAATGCTGATTTGTGGGGATTATTATTATTATTATTATTTATTTATATAGCACCATCAATGTACATGGTGCTGTACAGAGTAAAACAGTAAATAGCAAGACCCTGCCACAGATCTTTTTTTTAATTCATGGATTAGGGAATCTACACGTCGTCGTGAGGGCGCTTACATGCGCCCCCAGTGTGCCCCCACAACGACTGTGTGGACCGAGAAAGAAGAGACAGAGGAAGAGGCGGAGGAGGTGGCGGCTGGGGAACCGGCCGCGTCCTTGCCGATGCCGCCTCCCCGCTGGCCTCCCGCTGCCGGGGTAAGAGCCACCCGGGGCGGAGAGCTCGGCTTCCGCTTCTGCCGAGCTCTCCAACCTGGGTGGCTCTTAGCCCGGCAACAGGAAGCCGGCGGGGAGGCGGCGGTGGCGGCAAGGATGCGGCCGGTTCCCCAGCCGCCTCCTCCTCCGCCTCTTCCTCCGTCTCTTCTTTCTCGGTCTACACAGTCATTGTGGGGGTGCACTGGGGGCGCATGTAAGTGCCCTCACAATGATGTGTAGATTCCCTCCTGGAGATGAAACAGAATGGAATTATGGGTAAAAAGAAGTGGCAATGTGGAGCGGAAGAGGAGAGATTTGCCTAGGTGCCCGGGCCTATATGTGGTGCTTGAAACTAGAATGGTCCACTGGCCCAATCTGCCCACTTGCGATCTACATTTTATTGTCATTAAATCATCAGATGAGTGGTTTATCTAGGCCCACCATAAAAGGGGCAAATGAGACGCTTGCTTCAAGTTTATGAGCAAAAATGAATTTCATGGGCTTCTGTCCAAACAGTTTTCTTACTCCATTCCAGCTGCAAACTAGAGATAAGCATTGTAATGGAGGGAACGGAGGAGCATGTTTAAGAGCTGATATATTTGTGACATTCGCTTGCTTGCTTGCTCGCTCGTGCTTGAGTTTCATCTGTAGCCCGATTGGCAGTTGCGATAGCCAGGGGATTTTGTCGATTTGTGACCTGGGGCACGGAAGTGGGGATGAAAAAGCAAATGCCTTCACTTGTGCACAATAGATCTGAAATGTGTTGTGGGGGGATAATTCTCAAGCAAATTCTTCTAATTTAAATTGCCTCCGAGTGTGTGTGTGTGTGTGTGTGTGTGTGTGTAATTTTCATTCTCCTAATTTAATCTTGTGTTTTCAGTTTAGGAGTCTAAAGAGCCTAAAGCAGATGAGGACGGAAGGTAAACTGTGGTCCATGCCTGGATGATACGAAGCTGCTTTATACTGAGTCAAGACATTGGTCTTTCCAGCCCAGTATTTAGGGTGACCATCTGAAAAGGAGGACAGGGCTCCTGTATCTTTAACAGTAGTATTGAAAAGGGAATTTCAGCAGGTGTCATTTGTATATATGGAGAACCTGGTGAAATTCCCTCTTCATCACAACAGTTAAAGCTGCAGGTGCCCTGCCCTCTTTTAAATCTGGTCACTCTAGTATAGCTCCTGCAGCTTTAACTGTTGTGATGAAGAGGGAATTTCACCAGGTTCAAATGGCACCTGCTGAAATTCCCTTTGCTATGCAACTGTTAAAGATACAGGAGCCCTGTCCTCCTTTTCATATGGTCACCCTAGCTTTCATTGCCTCAGGGGCCACAGATTTTGTCTCATCATCCACTAATTAGCCCAACTCAGTCTGCAGCTAATCAGCCAGGAAATAGACATTTGCACAAATTGTGGCTGAAATGTGTGCAAATTATGCAAATTGTGCAAATGTCTAGTCCCACAAATATTTTTTTAAAAAAAGTACAGAAAATGCTCCCAGATTTCAGGAAAAAAACACAAACATGTTTCAGCTTGCATGTTTCAGGGTGTCAGGGTGCCCTGGATGTCTGGCGAGCCCTAGAAGGGCTGGATTTCCTAGTGACGGACACCCCTAGCCTGATCACGGCAGGAGCAAAACGTTAAAGCCTCCCCTGCCCCATGTCACACTCCTGGCCCAGCCTTCTCCCCTCCACCTTTTTTATTTAAATAAATCATGCTGCACATAAATAGGTATTTAAAAAGCTTCTAAGCAGCTGATGGTTCTCAGTCTCGAAAGAGAGTGCTCTTTAAAAGATGGCACTTGGTTATCAAGGAATGACAGGACAGGCTGAGTAACATCAGGATGGTAGTTAAACCATGAAGCTGTTAAAGCCTTTGGGTTGCCTAAATGCGTATAGGATCAATTGCGGCTGTGAAGGGGACATTTCTCAGCTCACAATGACACAATAGATTAGCTGGGAGTGGGAACAAGATCAAGCTGCACTCAGCAACAAATCTAGCAGAGAGGACCTAATGTTCCGTCTTGCCAGGGGAGGCGAACAAAATGCCAAGAAAGGCAGCGGGATCCTGATTTATGCCGCTGAAGCCTCACATCGGATAATGCACAGAGCCATTGCGGAGAGGAGGATCCTTGTTCCGGAAACCAACAAAATCTCATAAGTGTGTTAAATCGGTTTTGCAACCCAAGCGGTGGGCAGCAGCGGAGGCAGGTGACTCCGAAGCCAGTGGGTGGGTGTGGATCCGCTCTGTGTTTGTCAGAAGCAGTCAGAACTCTAAAGGAGGTGTGCAAGGTGCGAAAGGAGAGTCGCTATTTCTAAATTTGCATCTCTACTTATAAATTAGCACATGAAAAAATTATGCACAGCAGTGGGCCTGTTCAGACGACACTTCAGGCTCTGTGCTTAGCGAAACTGTGGGTTCTCTGGGGTTAGCACTAACCACAAGCCGAGCTGTCATGCACAACACTTTAACCCTGCTACAAACGGTCCGACTGTGGTTAGTGAGTGAGCAGGGTTTAGCAAAACGCATCGCACAAGACACCTTAAACCCTGCTGCTTAACCAAAATCCTTGACCACCCGGGTTTAAGGTGTCTTCTGAACAGGCCCAGAGTCTTCCTTTGTCCTCCTTTGGGCAAATGTGTTTCCTCTTTTTTTGGCAATGTGAAAGTGGCTACTCTACCACTGCCCATTGACCTAAAACATGGCTGTTTTAAATTTGTATTTTAAATTTGTATTTTTGCATTGCTGCTGTTTTTATCTTGGTTGCGCTTTTATATTGTATTTTATATTATGGCTTTATACTGTTGTTTTATACTTGAATTGTCTTAATTTTGTAAACCGCCCAGAGAGCTTCTGCTATTGGGCGGTATAGAAATGCAATCAATCAATCATCAGCACTGGGGGCCTCTACAGGTGCGTGGGACTTGCCAGGAGTGTGATGATGCTGGCCCTTGACACCAGCCCTTGTCTCAGTGTTCTCCCAAACCACCAATAAGAGCCAGTGCTGGGTGTGACGTCCAGTGTGGTGTAGTGATTAGAGCAAGGGTAAGCAACCTTTGGGGGCTGTGGGCACATTTGGCGATTTGAGAAACTGCCCTGGGCACCACCAACCCATGGCTGCCATGGGAGGTGTGGCAAAGGACAAGTCACCTGCTCGAAAGACTGAGTTCAAGACAGAGGTGGAGTCCGACTCCCAATCTACTTAGCAATTCCTTTAAGAGATCACATTACGCCAGTCCTTTTCCAGCTTCATTGGCTGCCAGTCCAGGTCCGGGTCCGATTCAAAGTGCTGGTATTGACATTTAAAGCCCTAAACGGTTTGGGGCCAGGTTATCTGAAGGAACGCCTCCTCCCATATGTACCTACCCGGACCTTAAGATCATCCGCAGGAGTCCTTCTCCGTGAGCCCCTGCCAAAGGAAGTGAGGCAGGTGGCTACTAGGAGGAGGGCCTTCTCCGCTGTGGCACCCCGGTTGTGGAACGAGCTCCCCAGAGAGGTCCGCCTGGTGCCTACACTGGACTCCTTTCGTCGCCAGCTGAAGACCTTTTTATTCACTCAGTATTTTAACACTTAATTTTAACTTAAATTTAAATTATACTGTTTTAACTCTGTATTTTAACCTTATATCAATTTTGCTGCCTGGTTTTATCCTGGTTGTGCTTTTTATATTGTATTTTGTATTTGTATTTTTAACTTGTTGGTTGTTTTATGATGGTTTTAATTTTTGTGAACCGCCCAGAGAGCTTCGGCTATTGGGCGGTATAAAAATGTAATAAATAAAATAATAAATAAATAAATTTAAACCCACAGTTTTCAGCACCAATTGAAACCCAGTTCACAGCAATTCCAGCTGTGAACTGGTAAGTAAATGTGTTGTTGTTGTTGTTTTGAAAAGTGGGAGGGGTAGGGCACCTTGGCAGGTGCCAAGAAAGCTATCCAGGGGTGCATTGGTGCCCATGGGCCTCATGATGATGATGTCTACCCCTGGCTCAGTGTTGGCCTGGGACTCAAGGAGAGCTGGGTTCTAATATCCACTCGACCATGATGCCCCCTGGGTGGCTTTGGGCCAGTCACTGACTCTCAGCCTGACCTACCTCACAGGGTTGTTGTGAGGATTAAATAGAGAGGAGGAGGGCCATGTATGGACCTTGGGATCCTTGGGCAAAAGGCAGGATATAATTGTCACAAATAAAAAAAAGCAAATGGCAAACTGTTTAAAAATCCCATTCACATAACTCTGTAACATATAGTTAGGGTGACCATATTTGGGAAACCAAAAAAGAGGACACCTAGTGTGTGTGGGGGGAAGCAGCTTTCTGAGTCCTGCAGAAAGTACGTTATTCCCCCGCCACCTTAAAGAACCCAATTGGAGTGGAGGAGGGGAAAGGATTTCATTCTGCACCACCACCATCCACTCCAATGGGGGCCTTTTCTATAATGTCCACAAATGACCCACTTTCCCCTTTAAGACCTCAATTGGAGCTCGGGGTGGGGGAATGATGTGCCTCAAGAAAGCATGTCACTCCCTCCTGCCATGCTAATGGCAGCCTTAAAGGGGAAGGTGTGTCATTCCAGGACATTATTGAAAATTATAGAAAATCCCCCCTGACACCATGGAAAGAACAAAAACCAGGACAAATCCGGAGAAATCCTGACAGTTGGTCACCCTAATATAGTGCTGCAACATTCACTTTTTAAAGCATCAGTCGCAATCATTGACCTTGTTCGGGCAATACACTAAGACACTGTGGTTAAGCATTTTGAGCTAAACATTATGGCTTAGCGTGTCACCCAAACCACGGTTTAGCATGTCGTCTGAACCATTCTTAACCATGGTGGCTACATAACCACGGTTTACACACGCTCACTAACCATTTGCTGCCAAAGGGTGAGAGTGTGTTGTCTGAACAGGCCCATTCTCAAATCAGGATGGTTAGTTTCTTGTCGCCAGGCAGCTTGCATGATTTGAGCTTCTTTCCCTTTGAGTGCAACTGCTGAGGTTGGCTTTTATTTTGCAGAAGAGCTCATGCCTCGATAAACATCTGTGTCTTTATGGTGCTACGACAGTTGCTGTTCTTTGCAGCAGGAGACCGGACCAGCATCTCTCCTTGCAACAACTGATTCCTCTTTTCACCCTGGACACATGTGCAAGAGGAGGAGATCAGATTCCCCAGCATCTAGTGGACTGTGCCTTTAAGACTATGTGTGTGTTAGCAGCTTTCTGGTCTTTCCCAGAGTTAGGAGCGCCAGATGCAGGCAAAGAGAGAAATAAGAGAGTCCACTCCAGGATCAGTTCAGCTTCTGGTTCTGTCTTTGAGACACCTGGGAACCGAGTGCTTTTTTCTGGGACAGGGCTGCGGCTGCCTTTAAAAAAGGGAAGAAAAGCAAAACACTTTCCATTTTAAAACTGCCCCAGGAACTCTGAAGATGTCATCTGGTGGTGGTGGATCTTCTGCAATGAAAAACGCAAGAGCATGCAAAAGGGCGAAGACTGTGAAGCGCCATGCCAGCATGTACACCTTCCCGGAGCCCCCCCACAGGTGAGAGATTTCTTACGGCTTTGTTCTGCCCTACAGATCGGATGGAAACATTTAGGGGGAGTCAGATGCAAAGGAAGATAGCAGGGCATCTGTAAGGGTTCGGACTTGAGTAAAAAGGGGGAATTTTGTCAGGTGCCACTTTTCTCATCCTTGAATGACAAGCTTCATCTGGCAAAGTTCCCTCTTCTGCACAACAGGTACAGGAGCTCCGTCTGTCCTTGTTTGCATCTGATCACCCAAGGGTTAGCTTTCTTTCTTTCCTTCCTTCCTCTCACTGTCGTTCTCTCATTTCTCTCTTTCTCTCTCCCTCTCTCACACATACATTTCTTCTTCTTCTTCTTCTTCTTCTTCATCATCATCATCATCATCATCATCATCATCAATTTATTTCTTGCCTGCCTCTCCATTTTGATCAAGGCGAGGAACAACAATAAATGATAAAATATATAATACTCAATTAAAACATAATATACGTTGTTAAAAACATCCTAAAAAACTACTACTACTACTACTACTTCTTCCTCCTCCTCCTCCTCCTCCTCCTCTTCTTCTCCTTCTTCTTCTTCCTTGAATTTGTTTAACGTTAGACATTTATGTCCCATTTTTCCATCACTCAGAAATCCCAGGCAGCTAAAAAGAAAGAAAGAAACCCTGAATGTTAAAATGTTGAAATTATGAAGATTAAAATAAAAACCATCATCTTAATAAAGTGCTTAATTCTAGTGGCTGGTCTTTCATGACACACTGAAATTATGAACCTGTGTTTTAAACAGGACTTCTTTGGGTGTGATCTTTTCAATGATTTTTCTCCAGTGCTTTAGTTAAAATCCAATGCAGTGAATGTCTACTTCTGAAAGATCCCAGTTTTATTGCATTCATGTCAGCAAAAGGGCAAGCAATTCAGTGCAGAATGTATCTATATCTTTGTATCTATATATTTATATCAATAAATATATCGATAAATGGCAACTTATTTTATTAACATAGGAAACTATGATCTGTTCAATCTTACACACATTCACTCAGAAACACCATTACAAAGATGAATATAAACACAATTCCATTGTCCATGTGATTCATGTTTCTTAGATCCTGCCTGATTTTTTTTTAAAGTATAATGTGCATCTGAAAATAGTGTTATATTAGCAATGATTATAAATTTCATGCATATATTTAACAACATGCTTCCATCAGTGACAGAGACTCATGACATTGCATTGGAGAGCCAGTGTGGTGTAGTGGCTAGAGTGTTGGACTGGGAGTCGGGAGATCCAGGTTCTGGTCCCCACTCGGCCATGGAAACCCACTGGGTGACTTTGGGCCAGTCACAGACTCTCAGCCCAACCTACCTCACAGGGTTGTTGTTGTGAGAATAAAATGGAAAGGAGGAGGATTATGTGCACCACCTTGGGTTCCTTGGAGGAAAAAAGGTGTGATATAAATGAAATAAATAAACAACTGTTTCAAAACTAAGGCTGCAGTCCTATGCATACCTACTTGAGAATACACGCCAAGGTTATCCTATTTTTGTTGCTCTAACACCTTCCTGAGATCCTTGGTGATGTAGGTGGGGTATAGAGATTTGTCAAATAAAAAGAAGAAGAAAAAGAAGAAACCCTAGTCGCTTTGAGTTTACTGTTATAAAGAAAAGCAAGATACACATTTTTCTAAATAAATAACCCTCCTTGGGGGTCGGTTTGAATACGTAGGTGGTTTAGATCCATCCCTGTGTTTCCATGAGGGTCTATTCTCTCTGTTTTCCAGACGAAACAGTGATAAATTGGACAGGAAAGGTCGCTGCTTTTTTCTTTTTAAACTGTTCCAACTACTCTGCCTTTTTACAAGCAGCCTGACTCAGGACAAATGAATGTATGAGAGTCCCCATCACCCGGAATGTAGAAATGTCCTCTTGGAAATGTCTACGTGGAAGTAAGTCCCTCTGAGTTCATTGGAACTTTTTTTCCCAGTAGATGTGCATAGGATTGCACTGTAAGAGAGAAAAAAGAGATCACCTGTTTAATTGAGTTCAATGGAATTTACTCACAAGTTAGTGTGTGTATATAGGATTGCAGTCTTACTGCCTGTGTGTCAGTCTATCATGGAAAGCACAGGGACAGGGCCAGTAAGAGAAAGGAGATATCAAAACACACACACACACACATACATACATACATATATAGGGATTTTCAGGATTTATCTTCAGAGGTGCAACATATTGATTTTGGCTGGAGGGGGAGGCGGGGAGGGAAACAGTCCTGATGATCGCTCACTCTCTTTCTGGATCACTCACTCTCTTTTTGTCCTCAACTGGGCAATGCCTTTAGCAATTCCGATGAAGATAATGGGGAAGACAAGGTTGATAGCAATGACCCAGAGCAGATCTTCCAGAACATCCAGTTCCAGAAGGAGATCATGGCCAACATCCGTTGCAGACCGTGGCCCATGAGGCAGAAACTCCGGGCGTTAAGGTAACGGACATTCTCCACGGCCATCCATAGTTTCTGAAGCTTACGCTTCCCAAGAAAGAAAGCTGAGAAGCCTGACTAGGAATAAGCAGTAGTTCAGAGGAGGGAAACCACATTGATGCTGAGGACCACATGCCCTTGGCGGAAATCTCTTAGGGGTAGGGGGACCATATTACACCTGCGCTGACTGCCAATTGCTTTCCAGCTCAATCCAAGGGGTTTAAGATGCAATCCTATGCCTAGCTGACTGGGGGATGCCAGGAGTTGTAAGGACTTTTTCTGTCTCAACATGCATATGATTGTGCCCTTAAAACCCTAAACACTTTGGAGACCTGGCTGTCTAAGAGACCAACTGTCTTGCTATGAACTTTGCCCAGATTTTAAGATCTACAGGAGAGGCCATTATGAAAGCATCATTACCCAAGAGGCCCATTTCCTATCCTTTATAGCAATGTTTTACAGATAGCATCTGTAAAACAGCGGTAAGCTGGAAAGGTTTTTGTCACTCCAAACTGTGCAGTGCACAAAGATGTTTACTAGGGGTGTGCACGGACGGCCCGCTCCACTCCGCGCCGCCCATACTCCGCTCCTCTTCGCTGCGGAGCTCCGGCTCCAAATCGGAGCTCCGCAGTGGAGGGGAGTGGCGCCATGTAAGGCTGGGAGAGGAGGGTGGGGGGAGTTACCGGGCCCTGCCGCCGTCGCCGCCCGTGTGGCGATGGCGGCAGAGCCCGGTAAGGGACCAAGGGGGAGGGGGGCCTTACCTGCCTCCGTCCGCAGTCCGTCGGCTTCTTCAATTGAGCCCACGGTTCAACCAGGAAGTGCGGCCTAGACTTCCTGGTTGAACCGCAGGCTCAATTGAAGAAGCCGATGGACCGCAGATGGATGCAGGTAAGGGAGAGGAGGGGGGTTACCGGGCCCTGCCGCTGTTGCCGCATGGGCGACAGCGACAGCGGCAGGGCCCGGTAAACCCCACTTACCTTTCCGGCGGAGCTCCGGATCGAGGCGAAGGATCTGCCTTCACCTCGATCCTCTTCGCCACACTCCACCAGCCCCCCAATCCTCTTCACCTCCGCCTTAAGGGCAGGCGAAGCCCCCTGCTCCGCTTCTAATTCACCGGTCCGATTAGAAGCGGAGCACATCCCTAATGTTTACCCTTTTGCGGAGGGTCATAACATAGTGTTGGGTACATGCCTTCAAGCTCATAGCCAGGCATGAGGGTGGGGCTGCCCACTCTAAATTTTCTCTGCCCCTCCACATTTTTTTTTACAAACAAATAATTAAAAAGAGTTTGAAATTTTGTCTTTAAAGGGCCTGCAAAGCAGATGAACTCTCCCTCTCCCTCCCCCCCCCACCCCAAAGATTTAGGCTGGCGACTACAGCCTGTATGCTTTCCATACAAAATGTCCTCAATTCAATCCAAGGCATCCCCAGTTCAGTCCAAGGCTTCTGTGGTTCAAATGATCTTACGTAGCATCATCGATTGAAAAGACCACTGGTAGAGATTGTGGGCAGCTGCTTCCAATCACAGAAAATAATACTGAGCTCGATGGACCAATGAGCTGGCTGAGTATATAGCAGCTTTGTGTACCCCAGAATGTTGGAAGAGGCTCAAACATTCCTGCATGCTTGAGCCATGAGCTGCACTCTGGTCTCATCTGTGTCATTGCACAATTGGTTCCTTTATACCAGCCTTCCCCAATGGCCATGATGACTGGGGATGGTGGGAGTTGAAGTCCAAAACACCAGGAGACCACCTGGTTGGAGTAGGCTGCCTTATACCAGGTAGGACAGTTGATCCATCTTGCTCAGTATTGTCTCCATCAGCTTCCCCAAACCTGGTGCCCTCTAGATGTTTTGGACTTCAACTCCCATAAACCCCAGCCAGCATGGCTCAGTGGTCAGGAATGCTGGAAGGTGAAGTCCATAAACATCTGGAGGGTGCACGGTTGGGGAAGACAGGTCTACACGGACCTGCAGCAGGGCGTTTCCAGGCTTTACCTGGAGATGTCAAGACATCTTGCTTCCCGGGGAAACGGGGAAGATGGCACATAGCACTCCACGTACAGAAGCTGATTGGATAAGGAGTTGAATCTTATTTTGGCACTGGCGACGGCACATCCTCCTCCTGAGGGAAGCACGATAGCTTAGGGGGCACAAGGTAGCCTACCTAGTCCACACAGCTCTGTCCTCAACAACTCATTGCCACCCCCAGCATTTGCCGCCTGAGCTGCCTAAGAGTAGGGCCGGCCCCGTTCAGATGTCCCCAGAGGGCAGCTTCATTCCGCAGACCATTGTGAATGACTGAGAAGGTGCAGTTGTATCCTTGCAGAGCAGCCGCTTTTTATAACGATCGCCTCTTAATTTTTTGGATTCCACACGTCTCACTTCAGGGGAAACGTGAAGGGAGTTTTGAATTGACGCACAACTCCCATTTGCTTGAAGTCACGAAAGGAAGAGCCAGGCTGCCGCAGGGCAGATTGCATTTTGCAGCAGTAATTCCGGCTACTTGGCAAATCTGTTGGATGTCAATTATGAGAGGGTGGGGGGGAATGGCAGGCTGTAATGAGATTTGGGTCACCCGAAACCAAGCTTTCCTCTTCCTTGGCAGACAAGCTAAAGAGATTGTGTTGAAATATGAAGGTCGTCTGACGCGGACCAGAGGCTACCAGGCAGCTGGAGCAGAGGTTGGTCTGCTTCTCATTAAGAGCTCCAGAGCTCCCTTTTCATGGAAACGATCCAAGAATTTCTATTCACAGCAGGAGCTATTTTCAGTATATCACTGTTGTCATAAGAACATCAGAAGAGCCCTGCTGGATCAGACCGAGGGTCCATCTAGTCCAGCACTCTGTTCACACAGAGGCCAACCAGCTGTCAACCAGGGACCAACAAAGCAGGACATTTATTTATTTATTACATTTTTATACTGCCCAATAGCCGAAGCTCTCTGGGCGGTTCACAAAAATTAAAACCACGAAGAGCATAGTAAAACAACCAACAATCCAAAAACACAAATACAAAATACAATATAAAAAAGTGCAACCAGGATAAAACCACACAGCAGAAATTGATATAGATTAAAATATGGAATTAAAACAGCAAAGTTTAAATTTAAGTTAAATTAGGTGTTAAAATACTGAGAAAATAAACAGGTCTTCAGCTGGCGACAGAAAGAATACAGCGTAGGTGCCAGGCGAACCTCTCTGGGGAGCTCGTTCCACAGCCGGGGTGCCACAGCAGAGAAGGCCCTCCTCCTAGTAGCCACCTGCCTCACTTCCTTTGGCAGGGGCTCACGGAGAAGGACCCCTGTGGATGATCTTAAGGTCCAGGCAGGTACATTTAGGGTGGATTCCTGCACTGAGCAGGGGGTTGGACTCGATGGCCTTGTAGGCCCCTTCCAACTCTGATAATCTATGATTCTATATGCGAGGAGACGTTCCTTCAAATAACCTGGCCCCAAACCAGCACCCTTCCACCATGTTCCCCAGCTACTAGTGCACACAGGCTTACTGCCTCAGATACTGGAGGTAGCACATAACCATCAGGGCTGGTAGCCATTGATAGCCTTCTCTTCCTCTAAATGAAGAAGGAGACAGCAACTGGTAGGTTGCCACCCACTGCTCTCACAATGTCTTAGGAGCCCCTTAGACAAGATGCTCTCCATGTCCCCCTCCCTCAATTTGTCCTCTCACCACCACAGTTTTCTGCTGTTGCTCCTCCTCATCTTTCTTTTCATTGCTCCCACTTGCTTGCTTAACAGGCAGAGAGCCAGTGAGCAAGTAGGCCTTGGCATCTAGTGATCCTCCTTCTCACCACAACCACTGTCCAGGCCAGGGTGAGAAGCAGATGAACAACCAGGTTGCCATAGGATGGGCCACAGCTCAAAGGGGTAGAACACATGCTTTTCCTGCAGGAGGTCCCAGGCTTGATTCCCGGCATCTCCAGGTAGACTTGGAGAACCTGGACAACTTCTGCAAATCAGTGTGGACAAAACTGGGCTAGATGTACTCATGGCCTGCCTCAGTATAAGGCAGCTTCCTATGTTCCTATGGTGAAGAGTAGGAGCTCCAGGTGGTTCTTTCCAGTGTGAGCCCCGGCAGGTGCCCATCCATGCCTACCTTTGACACCAGCCTTATTGCCAAGATGGGTTTTTTTTTCTTGCCAAGGCTTTATTTCATAGAATCAGAGAATAGTAGAGTTGGAAGGGGCCTATAAGGCCACTGAGTCCAATCCATTTGTTATTGGGCAGATAAATAATAACAAATAAATAACAGTGTTTGTGCCAGGCAGAAATTCAGCTGGGAAAATGTTCCCAGCCGCACATTATAGTACATGAGATCGCATTTGTTTATTTGTTTTTAGTCGTCCGACCGTCACCGAACAAACATTTAACAAAAGATACTAGATGGCAATAAAAAGATGACATGTTTACATAAAATATTCAATTTCCGGCAAGCGGGGAAGGGACTGTAATTTCATTCAGCTCATTGGGAGTATTGTAGCATTGCTCTGCTATTTTTTTATTTTGCATTGCTGTGGCGCGTTCTAAAGTTTGACAGCTATGTGTAACTCAATCCCGTCTATGATGACACATGCGTTGCAAACCGTTCTCGGCCCCGTGAGCTTGGTTTGACGATCAAACCAGAAGCCCTGACGAAGCCTGTGCCATCTGCTAATTCTTTGTTTAATTAAAATACTTCCAATTTGCAGCAATGAAGCCTCAGAAGCACCATAAAATTAATTAGCTTTGGCCACTGGATTGATTATCCATGTATTAATGGCAACGTGGCTTGAAAGAAATGGACTGTGTGGATTGTATCCAACGGTGACTTTCTCCCCAGACAATGGCATCGATCAGTAGAATAAATCCACCCTCTTCCCATGCCCAAATATCTGCTCTTGAGGGTTGGAGGACCCTCCAGGTCAGATTTGGGGGGAGGTGTATATAGGGGACTGCAGGGATAAGGACAGGAAGGGAACGTTCCATTGATTGATTGATTTAATAGATTCATAAAAACCTGCACTCATTTGGTTCCATTGTGGATTTCTCTGACATCCCCAACAAAGCCGTATGAGGAGAGACTGAAAGCACTGGACATGTTTAGCCTGGAGAAGAGAAAGCTGAGGGGAGACATGACAGCACTCTTCAAATACTTAAAAGGTTGTCACACAGAGGAAGGCCAGGATCTCTTCTGGATCATCCCAGAGTGCAGGACACGGAATAATGGGCTCAAGTGACAGGAAGCCAGATTCCGGATGGACATCAGGAAAAACTTCCTGACTGTTAGAGCAGTACGACACTGGAACCAGTTACCTAGGGAGGTTGTGGGCTCTCCCACACGACAAGCATTCAAGAGGCAGCTGGACAACTATCTGTCAGGTATGCTTTAGGGTGGATTCCTGCATTGAGCAGGGGGTTGGACTTGATGGCCTTATAGGCCCCTTCCAACTCTACAATTCTATGATTCTATATATCACCATATTTAAAATATATCCCCTAAGTGGTTTCCCAAAAATGCATTGATCAAGCAGAAGTCCACTCACATAACATTTAGCTTTATGAAGCTCAGTGGAATGAGTCCCAGCTCTGCAATCATCTACATACTGAACTATCTCTGTGGCGTATATGTTGTCATTTTACAGACACCTGTCCATTTGTGTCTTCAAGTGAAACAGATATATCTTGCTTTATATGGACATATGTTAAAGCTGTTATAACTTCTATAATATATTACATCAAGAAAATGCCAAACAAAACCTCCACATGCAAAAATAATGTGGATTTTTAAAAAAAGAATAAGCACATTTATAATGCTGAATTCGAGAAGCAAAAACAGATTCTCAGTGATGTTATTCAGAATTCAAGCAAAAGGAGACAGATAAGAGCAGAGAATGATTCCTTTTCTTGGTTTCATGTAGAAGAAAGTACATTTTGGGGATGAAAAACAACCCAAATGTGTGTGTTCTTTCCTAGCTGTGGCGAAAATTTGTTCGACTTGCATATAACTTTATGGTCATCTTTATTCCTTGGGAAATGAGAATCAAGAAAATAGAAAGTAAGTATGTACCTCTAGAGAACTAAAATGTACTTCTAATAGCAAGTTGCTGGGAACATGGGATGTTCTGTAGTTTTTAAAACGACAAGCTTTTATCCCATTCTGTGACTGAGGCCTTAGCTAGACCTAAGGTTTATCCCCCGGTTGTCCCTGTCTGCTCCTGGGATATCCTGTATGTCATTTACATGAACAGGGATGACCCCGGGATGATCCCAGGATAAACCTTAGTCTAGCTAAGGCCTCAGTTAAAGAAAACAAATAAGCCATCATTCTGGGGTGGTGTAAATTGGATAGGTCCTTTAGGGTTCATCTACACCAAGCAGGATATTCCACTATGAAAGCGGTATATAAAAGGTAGGAGCCACACCAAGCAGCATATAGCATTATGAGAGTGGTATATAGTATGTCTCAGTGGGCCCCAACAGAGGTCAGTGCACTTCAGTACTGCTAAAAAGCAGTATTGTGGCTCCTGCCTTTTATATACCGCTTTCATAGTGGAATGTCCTGCTTGGTGTAGATGAGCCCAAAGAGTCCTGACTGATTCTGATTCACCACTTCATTGACTTTGGGGCCACCATGTTGTTATTAACCACTTCCTGGTACACTTCCTGGTATTTTTCTCTTCCATTCCCTGCTACAGTCATGCACCCAACCCAAAAATAAATAACCAAACTCCGAAACTCACACGCCATGAATCGAAACTTGCCTTTGCCAACAGCTTAGCTAACAGTACAAGATTAAACGTATCTACTCAGACGTATGGACCAACGAGTTCGATGGGGCTTACTACACCCAGGTAAATGGGTAGAGCATTGCAGCCTAACACTGATTACAGGCTGGAGTCTACAAATGATGTCCTGTAGCTGAGTGAAACAACTTCTGACATTTACTCCAATGGGACATTTTTCTTTTTCTTTTGCGGCTTAAGGTCACTTTGGCTCTGGAGTCGCCTCTTACTTTATTTTTTTGAGATGGCTATTTGGAATCAATATTGTCCTCACGATCATGACGGGAGCATTTGTGGTTTTACCAGAGGTAAGCAATGTTGTGTAGAAGAATGTGTTCAATGGCATTTCCAAAATGAAAAAGCACACTTTATGCAGTAATAGTACTACTACTTATAATAATAATAATATATTATTATTTATAATATATTATAATATATTATATATAAATATATAATCTATATATTTATAATATATAGACAATACAGTATATTTATTTCTTACCCACCTCTCCTTACATAAGACTGATTAAAAACATATAAAACTAATATATTATTAAAAGGCATTTTAAAATTGAACTGCTGGAATGATCAGGCGTTATGGATTTCTTAAATTTGGGAAGACTGTTAAGTTGATGAGTCTCCTTCAGCAGGCCATTCCACAGTCTGGGGGTAGCAGAAGAAAAGGTTCTCTGCGTAACGGACGGTTGTCAGCCTAGTTTTTGCTGACTGGAGTAAATTCTTCCCAGAGCACCTGAGTGTGTGGGGCAGATTGTATGGGGGAAGGTGATTCCACAGGTAACTTGGACCCAAACCATGTAGGGCTTTCAAGGTAATAAGCAATACTTTATACTTCACCCAGGAACTAATTGGCAGCCAGTGAAGTGATTTTAAAGCTGGGGTAATATGGTCACCCCTAGGTGTACCAGTAACCAACCTGGATGCCATATTTTGAACTAGTTGAAGTTTCCAGATTAGGTGCAAAGCTAGCCCTATGTGCATTGCAGTAACATCAGTATTGGGTTTTCTCTGTATAAATTTTGTGAGGCAGAAAGAGAAAAAGAGGGGGAAGGCAATGGGCCATGATCCCTGTGTCAAGCGTTACATCAAGTTTGTCTCTTTACTACATTGGTATCTGCCTTTCCTCAAAGGAGGTCAAGGTGGTGTACACATTTCTCTCTCCACCCCAATACATTTCATCATCTCAACAACCCTACGAGGCAGGTTAGCCTGAGAGATAGTGACTGCCCTGAGGATACCCAGTGAGTTCACGGCTGCGTGGGGATTTGAAGCTGGGTCTCTCTGGTCCTAGCCTGACACTCTAATCCAGCCCCCTCCAATCCAAAGCTTTCTAGATATTGTGGAAGACAACTGCCAGAATTCCTGACCATGGGCCACACCGACTAGGGCAGATGGGAATTGAAGTCTAAAACATCTGGTGGTCACAGAGTTCAGGAAGGCTGTTCTAACAATTATACTATGCCACCTCTCTATTAGTAATGCCCTAGTCCAGAGAGAGAGAGAGAGCTTTTTCTACATCTTTTCTCCTTTGTTGCAGATCCTGGCTGGTGAACCCTTTGGAAGTACCCCCAGCAAGAAGATCCCAAAGGATCAACTGGGCTCCGCACAGGACTTGGATACTATCTGGTCTTTGGGGGCAAGGCGAAAAATTATTCATTATATTAATGATTTGGAAAACAAAACACATTGCTTGATTGTTTCAGTTGATAGACTGAAAGCATGAATGACTAACCATGTGCAAAAACCCTACCAGATGTTAGTGTTTCTGTCATGTATTATTATTATTATTATTATTATTATTATTATTATTATTATTTATATAGCACCATCAATGTACATGGTGCTGTACAGATTACACAGTAAATAGCAAGACCCTGCCGCATAGGCTTACAATCTAATTAGTTTGGTTGATTGATTGATTGATTGATTGATGTAATTAAAACGCTTTTACCTTGCTCCTCAGCCTAAAAAAGGCTCCTGGAACTGCTTACATACAATCAATAAAAACAGACTTATAATCTTCAAAGACCTGACACAAAAGGGGGAAGGGAAGAGGGGGGAAAGCAAACAGAGGCCTTGATACTTAAAGCTAAATGGTAGCTTTTATAATGGCCAGCTGGAAACAGTTGAAGAAGGGATGGATGGAGCTGGTCTTTCAGTGGGGGTACTGGAAGGACCACACTTCTTGATCCGTTCTGTTGACCATTTCTGCTGCTCTTTCTGTAGGGTTACCTCCAGTACTCTGTTTTATTCTATGGTTACTATGGCCAGGCCAGGAAGATTGGGACGGCAGGATACCGGCTGCCCCTTGCATACTTCCTTGTCGGAATGGCAGTCTTCGCTTACAGTTTCATCATCCTCTTAAAGAAGTAATGCAGCTTTTCTTTTTTCTACAGTCACCCAAATTGGAATGGGCTGGTTTTCCCCCTTGATTACATGTCTTCATTTGGGGGTCAGTGAGCTGGCTAGGAATGGAACTGAATAAAAAAGGAAGTGTAGTAAGTTAGACGTTTTGTGTTTTAATTGAGCAGCACCTGTAAAATTAACGATGCTAAATAAATATTTAGGAACAGCATCACTAACAGTATTTATTTATTTATTTATTTATATACCGCCCCATAGCCAAAGCTCTCTGGGCGGTTTACAAAAGTTAAAAACAATAAACATTAAAAAAAGTATACAACATTTAAAAATCATCAGAAACATAAAAACGACAGTATAAAAACAACAGTATTCATTTAAAAACAACAGTTCTGGGTCTGTTAAAAACAAACTTAGCATTGTTAAATGCTGTTAAATGCCTGGGAGAAGACAAAAGTCTTGACCTGGCGCCGGAAGGATAGCAGCGTTGGCGCCAGGCGAGCCTCATCGGGGAGATCATTCCACAGTCAGGGGGCCACCACCGAAAAGGCCCTCTCCCTTGTTGCCATCCTCCGAGCTTCCCTTGGAGTAGGCACTCGGAAGAGGATCTTAGAAGTTGAACGCAGTGTACAGTTAGGTTCATGTCAGGAGAGGCGTTCCATCAGGTATTGGCAAATATAGTGATTTATAGGCAAATATAGTGATTTGTCAGGAGTACTTTTTAGGCTGCAATCCTAGGGAGGATCTACATTACTGCTTTAAAACAGTTTATAACAGTAGTGACAACTGTTGGGGCCCAGGACACACTCCACCTACCATTTTCAAACCATATCCTGCTTTGTGTAGTTGTGGCCCTATATACACACTTAATGCTGAACTCAGTGGATCTTATTTCTGAGGAGACATGCATAGGATTACACTCTTTAGTGTAGCACTGCCTTCCAGATATTTCAGACTACAACTCCCATTATCCCTGAGCATTGGCCATGCTGATTGGAGTTGGAGTCTAAAATATCTTTAGGGCACCTGGCTGGGGAAGGGTTATGTAGTATTTCACCATAGCCTAGGTGGGGTAGAAGATTGCTGATGGCAATTTTGTTCTCGCAAAGCTGATTTGTCTTTAAGGAATAGCCAGTGTGGGTCTGATAGTGTCGGAAGTGGATTGGGGCCAAGGTACGTGAGAGGGAGCATGAGGGCCTGCTTTTTGTAGTGAGAGCTTCAGGAGAAGTAAAAGGAAGGACTACTTCACACGGTGCAGTTAGCCTATGGAATCTGCTCCCACAAGATGTAGTGATGGCCACCACTTTGGATGGCTTCAAAAGAGAATTGAACACATTCATGGAGGAGAAGGCTATCAATGGCTGTTGGTCCTGATGATGATATGCTGCCTCAGAGGTGTATGTGCAACAGTTGCTGGGGAACATGGGTGGGAGAATGGTGCTGCACTCATGCCCTGCTTGTAGTTTTCGGTCAACAGCTGGTTGGCCATTGTGTGAAGATGTGAAGAGAGTGCTGGTTTAGGTGGACTCTTGGTCTTAATCCTGCAGGGGTCTTCTTACGTTCTTATGAGAGGGAAGCATGAATGGTGAACCTTTTGTTGTGTTTTAGGATGGCCAAAAATTCAAGAATGAGCCTGGCAAGCGCCTCTGATGAAAATTATACATTTTGTTGGCGCGTGTTCTGTGCTTGGGATTATCTCATTGGGAATCCAGAAGCTGCGGAGAGCAAATCGGCTGCCATCGTGAACAGCATCAGGGTAAGCCACTCATTGCTTTAGCCTAAAGAAATGTCTGTCTGTAACAGGGGTGTGGAACATCAGGCCCGTGGGCCAAATTAGGCCCCCAGAAGTCTACAGCCAGCCAAATGGCTACACTGCTTTCCCCCAACAGCCCATCATTTGGTTTCCTAACGTTTGTCCATTTTCCTCCCCGTTCATAAAGATTGAAATGCTTCTCCCAAGGTTTTGTGATGGGCAGCAAGAGCTTTAAGTCCAAATATGCTGGTCATTTTGGCCTGCCTCTTTTGCATCTGGCTCCACCCACCACTGGAACATGACCCGAGAACTTCTCCAACATTGAGTTGAGCTCTTGGCTGAAGATGTTCAACATCCATGGCCTGTTGATATTGCATTTGGGACAAATATGTTATGGACAGCCATTTTTGACTGGCGGGCATTGCAGTTACACCCCGTATTTCCTTTAACACCTCTTCCTCCTTCCTTCCCTATCAAACTATCAACAGTTGGCACACAGCTTCAAGAAATCATATGAGAGAACTTTAGGAATGATGTAACCATATACATTGGCTGATCACATTTTATTTTTTGTCTGCAATGATGTACACTTAGCATGCAATCCTATGCATGTTTAGATGGGGGGGGGAGTCCTACAATTCCCAGCATGGCTGGCTGGGGCATGATGGGAGCTGTAGGCCATTTCCCCTTCTAAACATGCATAAGGTTGTACACTTAATAAGTATTAGTCAATTCAGCTTGCACCCTCAAAACATAGATATATTTCTGGCTGCCACTGGAAATCCCCTTCTCCCCCCCACTCAGTTGAGGACTGATACCAGTGGATAATCAAGGTCAATTTTTCAACTGCTGCAAGGTGCATATAATTAGAATGCAGTTTGCAACATACAATTATGTTCCTGGCTGCCCCTGGTTACATTCCTGGCTGCCACTGGAAACCCCCTTTCCCTCAATTCAAGACAGAGTTGTATCTCTTTCTATCCAACTTCCTCACCTTTGCCTTGCTCTGGTTCTTTGGGGGACATCTGGCATGCAATTATGAATCAAATGTCATGTTCCAAGTTGTGCGAGAGAAGTATAATGACCTGCTCCTAGCTTCAATCAATTATCATAGAATCATAGAATCATAGAATAGCAGAGTTGGAAGGGGCCTACAAGGCCATCGAGTCCAACCCCCTGCTCAATGCAGGAATCCACCCTAAAGCATCCCTGACAGAGGGTTGTCCAGCTGCCTCTTGAATGCCTCTAGTGTGGGAGAGCCCACAACCTCCCTAGGTAGCTGATTCCACTGTCGCACTGCTCTAACAGTCAGGAAGTTTTTCCTGATGTCCAGCCGGAATCTGGCTTCCTTTAACTTGAGCCCGTTATTCCATGTCCTGCACTCTGGGAGAATCAAGAAGAGATCCTGGCCCTCCTCTGTGTGACAACCTTTTAAGTATTTGAAGAGTGCTATCATGTCTCCCCTCAATCTTCTCTTCTCCAGGCTAAACATGCCCAGTTCTTTCAGTCTCTCTTCATAGGGCTTTGTTTCTAGACCTCTGATCATCCTCGTTGCCCTCTTCTGAACACGCTCCAGCTTGTCTGCGTCCTTCTTGAATTGTGGAGCATTGCAATGCATTCTACCAAATCTCAGCTTCCGGTGTAATGGAAATACCTTAACAGCTCTAACACCCATGCTAAGAGGCTGAAATGCCTCTTCTATGGCTTAATGACAGGCAGTAAGAGCTTTTGGCTACAGTATGCTGGTATTTTAGGCCCCGTTGCTTTTTCCTTCAGCCCCCACCTACCACTCGAATGTGGGCCCCGAGAGCATCATGGCCCTTGGGGTGAAAGAGGTTCTGCATCCCTGTTATAGAGGGATGTCTAGTAATAGAATCCTGTATGTGTCTACTTGGAAGAAAGTCCCATTGCTTTCATTGGGTCTTATTCCCAGGTAAGTGAGTGTGGGCATGCACCCTAAGGACTAAAACCTACCTGGACATAAGTTTCATTGAACTCAGTGACCCTGTTTAGATGACACAATAATCCATGGTGGTGAAGCATTTTGAGCTAAACCTTATGGCTTATTGTGTCATGTGAACCATGGCTTAGTATGTGAACCATTCCTAACCATGGCGGCTACATAACCACGGTTTAAACATGCTCACTAACCATTGGCTGCAAAAGGGTTAGTGGCATAACCGTGGCTTATCGTGTTGTCTGAACAGGCTCAATGACACTTTCTTTTGAGTTGCTATGAACAGGATTGCATGACACATTGTTATTACTCTGTTTTTTTCAAGGAAGCAATACTGGAAGAGCAGGAAAAGAAGAAAAGCACGAATCTGTATGTATACATATAATTTTCCAATGTGTGGTGTACTGTTGCAATAAAATAAAATAAAATAAAATAAAATAAAATAAAAGTATTTCTCTGTCTTTTCAAATGATTATTTTTAAATAAAAGAGAGTTAGTGTGGTGTAGTGTTTAGAGTGTTGGATTGCGACTTGGGAGACCTGGGTTCTAGTCCCTACTTGCCCATGAAGTTCACTGGGTGACTTTGAGGCATTCGCTGACTCTCAACCTAACCTACCTTACAGGGTTGTTTTGTGAGGATAAAATAGAGAGGAGGAGAGGGACCATATAAGCCTTCTTGGGAGTGGGGAGAAAAAGTTGGCTATAAATGTGATAATGCATAAATAAAATAAAAGAATTTGAACCCGTTGTTATATTTTGTCTGTGCTACTCTTTTACTCAGTGGAGTGACAATAAGCTTGAGGATCATTGCCAACATCCTTGTGCTCCTCTCTCTGGCCGGAAGCATTTACATCATTTATTTCGTGGTGGATCGATCCCAGAAGTTAGAGCAGACAAAAACGGAGCTGACCCTCTGGGAAAAGAATGAGGTGAGAGCACCCTCACATTGTTTTAGTATCCTCCTCTGAGATATACTAATACGAAGAAGAAGAAGAAGAAGAAGAAGAAGAAGAAGAAGAAGAAGAAGAAGAAGAAGAAGAGAAAACATGGCGAGCCCAATATATTTAGCTGCCTGAAGCAAAAAACAAGTTAACACCACTTTTCAATTCCTTGTAAAAATGCCGACTGGACTGGCAGTTGAAACCATCTCTCTCCTCTGCTGCTAGTTCTCAGCATCTGCTGCCTGAGGTGATGACTTTACCTTGCCTAAGGGTAGGGCCGGCCCTGATCATTAACTTTTTTAAAAAACAGGACTACCTGTTCGGTTTCTGTGAGAACATCAGCACAGGCCTTTTTGATTTATTTAATCATGTCATGAACTTTTATTGGATTAGATCCAAATCTCAGACAAAGTCATAGCTAGCTACTAGATCTTTTATTTTATTTTACTCTACCCTAAGTGCAGGGTCTAGCTTTGTAAACAACAACAACAACAACAACAACAACAGCATATTCTGGTTTGCTCCTAAACTGTAGCTTGGCTGTGCACAGCATGGACATTATTCCTGCAAAACTGGTAAGATCGTCTTTGGAGATCTTTTCTCTGGATGCCACTACCCACAATGGTGTGATGGATGGCTACCAGAGAAAGAGCCTCCTCTGTGGTGCTCCCCAGTCTGTGAAATATACATCCCAATATGCCTAGGGCCCATGGATTTTTGAAGGACCTACTGAGTTACACTCCGGACACTCATAGCTCAGCTATGCATAGCAGTCTGGGGCGAACCAGGAGCTGAGAACCATTCAGATAAGTGCCAGAACTGGTGCCTAGCTTAAGCTCTTGTCCACCCATTAGTCTGGGACATGAGGATCAGGTCAATACACATCAGAGTTGGCAAAAAATATCATTGATATGGACATACACAAATCCATGTAGGTATATTTTTTTAAAAACGCAGGGTGAGGGACAGGGAAAAGAAGTATCAGCATTAGCAGACACCTAGTTTTTCAAGCATCCCAGCTAAAAAACACATGTACTATTCTCCTTTCCAGGTCAGTGTTGTCGTCTCGCTCATCACAATGCTTGCGCCTTCTGCCTTTGAACTGGTAGCTGCCTTGGAGATGTACCATCCCCGAACCACACTGCGCTTTCAGCTTGCCAGGTATGGAAAATCAGTAGAACAAAGGCTGGACCGATTGCTAGGGTGGCCACCTGTGAACTGCAAAAAATTGAGGATGTCCACCACCAAAAAGCAGGACAAAAAGAAGACCCCAAATTGCATACAATTTGTGTATACTAATTTATAAGCATAGGTGGACACTTGGACATTATTTTTATAGTTTAAATAGAAATACGATGCATGGTGTGGAAGACTGTGACTGGGTTCCTCTATATACCTTGAGAGTCTGCTGTCCAGGTGCTCTGGATGGGCAACTTCAAGGCCCAGCTCTTCCATCCGGCGGTTCTGTATCTTTAAACTGGATTTGGAGCAGTCCTTCAAAGGATGGACTCCATCAAATAGAGGACATAGAGGACACATGGCCATCCTATGCTGACAGCCCAAGAGCAAGGGCAAAATGGAAATGGCAGTCCTCTGGCAACCCTTCAAAATGAGGACTGTCTCCTATGGAAGAGGACACAGGATTGCATGGAACCAAGGAATTCACAAATACAAGATGAAGTGATGGAAACCAATTTGGGTAGCTTTAGAATGGGGTTGGATAAATTCCTGGAGGAGAAGGCTATCAATGGCTACTAGCCCTGATGGCTCTATGCCAGTATCAGAGGGAGGATGCCTATGTACATCATGGGTTGGTGGGTTCCTGGTCAACAGCTGGTTGGCCACTGTGTGAACAGAGTGCTGGACTTGATGGACCCTTGGTCTGATCCAGCAGGGCTCTTCTGATGTTCTTATGTTCAAGGGCAGATACAGGTGGAGGGTCCTGCAATGGTGTTAGTTGATTGTAGCTTCTTGTCCTTGCTCTTTTTCAGAGTTCTTGTCCTGTACCTGGGTAATCTCTACAGTTTGATTATCGCGCTTTTGGATAAAGTGGACAGCATGAGCATCGCTGTAAGTTCTGGGCCTTGGCCATCTTAGGGGCCAAGCATTGTCCGAAATGAATGGGAAACATGTTGATTTTAGCAGTGTAGCAGCTGAACTATGAATCTAGAACCCCTGCCTCCCCATTAGCATCTCATCCACAAGGTGGTTTTGAAAGCCTGCCGCTCTCAAACACCATCTCATAGGGATGGGCAAACAAACCATGTTTGGTTTCAGGCAGGTTCCCTGAGCATCAGCTTCATGCTCATGTTTCTCCGTAGATTTCCACGAGGGCTTGTGAGTGCTAGAGGTTTTAAAGGTCCAAACACTCCGCAACCATGCTATTTTAAGGACCACTCCCCGAGTTTAACTTTTAAATACACTTGTATTTCAGGAATCTGCCATTCACAAAAATGGAACCAACGCAGTAGATGCTACCACTTTCTTAGCTACTAAAACCTTTCTGGAAGACAGCTTTTCAACAACTATTCCCAACGTGCGAATTATGAAGAATGGTACCATCCCTCCGGTTGAGAATCGCACACAAAGCCATGCCCTGCCTGCCAACCTGGTGGGGACCAACAAGACAGCTCAATGTTGGGAGACCTATGTGGGTCAAGTAGGTCCAAACCTTCCATGTGTTACGTCTGATTAAAAACAAACAAAACCCTGAAGTCCTTTTGTGAAGACATTTCGGTCAATTCTCATCCCAAACTGAGCCAGACAAAAATGCTCACCCATCCCCATGCCAACAACAACAACATTTAGATTCTAAATATTTTACATAGGAGAGAAAAGGGGGAGGGATGTGAGGAATGGGACAGGCACGGGCCTAATTAAAATATTGGTAATGGAATATTTCTGTCGGGCCTAATTAAAATATTGGTCATGGAATGGAGATGGTTCTTCTGGAGTGCAACATTGGAATGTACAGAGGAGGTCAGTTTGACTGGGCACCCCTTGCTTTTGAATACAATCTTGTGGCATCTTTCTCCTTTCTCAGGAAATGCTGAAGTTGTCAATTATCGACATGCTCTTCACCGTGGCCAGCATCCTGTTGATCGACTTCTTCCGTGGGCTTTTCGTCCGATATTTAAGTGACTGTTGGTGCTGGGATTTGGAAAGCAAGTTTGTGAGTATATGTGTTTAATCTGGAAAGCAAGCTTCTGGGTATAAGTATTTAATGTTAGGGGGGAAAGCAGGGATAAAAGAGTGGCGTGTGTCACATGGACATGGAGTGGGTTCTCCTTCCTATCTTTCCTCTCTCATCTCACACTATTGCCCCGCTCATGCTCTTCGCTCCTCTGATGCCATGTTTCTCGCCTGCCCAAGGGTCTCTACTTCCCTTGCTCGGCTTCGTCCATTTTCTTCTGCTGCCCCTTACGCCTGGAACGCTCTTCCAGAACATTTGAGAACTACAAGTTCAACCGCAGCTTTTAAAGCTCAGCTAAAAACTTTTCTTTTTCCTAAAGCTTTTAAAACTTGATTTTGTTCTGACTTTATACTGTTAGTTTTACCCTACCCAGTGCCTGTTTACCCTACCCTGTGCCTGTTTGCATTCTCTTTCCCTCCTTATTGTTTTATTATGATTTTATTAGAATGTAAGCCTATGCGGCAGGGTCTTACTATTTACTGTTTTACTCTGTACAGCACCATGTACATTGATGGTGCTATATAAATAAATAAATAATAATAATAATAACAAAAATGGCACACATTATGTCGTATTCTCCTCTTTCTTCATGTAACGGAAAGTGTAATAATGATTATATAAGCCGTAACTCCAACCAAAACAGAGTGCTGTTTGAGGTTCTAGGTTGTCTCATTGTTTTGTCTTGGGGAAAGTTCCTGGTAACAGCAGTACCTTTTGGTGGTCTGTGCAGTTAGTTTAACTTGCAAATCTGTCATAACATCTGTTTATCTCAGCTAGTGTTATGGTAGCTTTAGTTAACTGTGATGTGATGTTAAGTCATCGCATCAGGGATCCCAGCCTCATGCTATAAGCTGCTTACAATGGAGATGGGAAGATGGACAATTCAACAAGTTGACAGAAAGTCAACACAAAGGAGCGGTTAGTGTGTTGGACAAGGACAGTTTGAGCAGAGCTAATGATTAATTAATAAATGTCTACCCCACCTATCTACTAATAAAAATGGCAGTCAAGTAGGGATGTACTGATTGTGCAAAATCCGTTTTGTCTGTCTATTACAGAGTGTCAGGTGTCTTTCGTTCTGTTATCTGCCCGTTGACAGAATTGGATTTTTGTTTCAGTTTCCAAATTTGTGCACATTTGTACATGCTAAAATGCACAAATCCCCCCAAACGCATGTTTTTACGTTTTATCCTTTGAGGAAAATGTACATTTTTGGATAGGCTTTTTTTCCTGCGTATTTTTCTACCATGAAACTTGCACAAAATTCCCAAAGGTTTGTAAAATGGTTCTCGAGTCTGTGGACTCTGCTCAGCGGGGGGAAACCCGGACCGCTGTGGAATCTGTGGGTTGGATTGATTAAAATCCAAACTCGATTGGGTTCTATTGCGGATTTCTCTGACATCCCTATGCTCAAGGTAGCTAACAATTAAATCCAGATTAAAAAAACAAATCTGAATTAAAACATAGCATAAAAACAAAAAAATAAGAAACCCAAGAAATAAGAAACACAAGAAATAAACGCTAAAAATAAGAAACGCTAAAAATAAGAAACGCTAAAAATAAGAAACGCTAAAAATAAGAAATGCAATTAAAAATATAAGATAAGAAATAAATAGCACCATTTAAAATAAATAAATAAACAAACACCCTTCAGCAAGCCAAATCGTTGCCTACCAGTAGAAGGACAACAGATAGGGGGGCAACCTAGCCTCCCGCACCTGCCGTGAGTTATGTATGTGCTTTGATTCATGCTGGCTGGGGATAATTGCAGTTCTAGTCCAGCACCACTGGTGGGCAGCAAGCTGGTGCATGCAGTCTGCAATTTTTGAGCAGTCCTCCAAAAAACAGGTTTGAGAACTGCTGTTCTACAATATTGTGTACAAGAGTACCATAGACCAACCTTTTTGGACCCGTGGGCATATTTGGGAATTTGAGACGCTGCTGTGGGCCCCACCCCTAACCCCAAATGCCTTATCAGTGGATTGTTCCTTCAGCACCTGCCTGTTGCATCTATGGGCTTTAGGCTGCATCTTACTCAGTAAAGACATTTGTTTCACGCCTTTTGGACACCACAATACCTCTTTAATAAGGGATTGTCTAATGCAGCTAATTGCTGGCCATGCAACACGGCAAATGCTTCTTCTCAAGATAATGTTATGGCCAAGTCTATTAGTTGCTTCTTTGGAGGAGGAGGTTGTTACACAGATAAATGTTGTACTGGAATAGTCTTTAATATTCACATGCTCCTTTAAATACTTTCCCTGCTTCGTGGAAATTAACAAATGGCACAGAGTGAATGCATTCTCTGTGCCCTTTTGACAGTCAACAGACTGATGTTACAGCCCTGGAAGAATAAACACTCATCTCCAACAATGCAATGGATGGAGGACCTTACAATGCTTTTAGTATTTGAATGGGTGGGCATATAGGCACCACCTTCAAATGGATACTGATTTGGATATTTGGTCCACTTTTGTTAAAGTGCTAGAGGGTTCTATGCATTTCATATGTATTCATTGTTTATGGGTATATACAAATCCATATATTAAAAATGGGGAAATAAATAAATAAAAGATTTCTGGGTGCTCACATTGGGGACCCTTGCCATCGATTAATCTTTGCTCAAACAACAACACCCATCTCAACCTCATCCAGGCCACCATGTTTTGTTTGCTTTGCAGCCTGAATATGGTGAATTCAAAATAGCAGAAAATGTCCTGCATTTAGTCTACAACCAAGGGATGATTTGGTAAGTAATGTAGTTGTTGTTGTTTCAGTTCATTCCAGGCATTGGTTTCTCAGCCTTGGGAGCTTAAGGAAGGGCCAACACAGTGCTGTCCAGGGTGCTGAAAGGATTTGGGGGTAGGGTTATAGAATCATAGAATAGCAGAGTTGGAAGGGGCCTACAAGGTCATCGAGTCCAACCCCCTGCTCAATGCAGGAATCCACCCTAAAGCATCCCTGACAGATGGTTGTGCAGCTGCCTCTTGAATGCCTCTAGTGTGGGAGAGCCCCCAACCTCCCTAGATAACTGATTCCATTGTCGTACTGCTCTAACAGTCAGGAAGTTTTTCCTGATGTCCAGCTGGAATCTGGCTTCCTTTAATTCTCCTCCACTGGGTCAAAAGACTTAGAGTGAAGTAATTGCTGAAGCTGTAGTTTGTGCCCAATAGAGACCTGCATGTCACAATCCACAATCTGGAGACATTCTTTCAAGTACAGAGGCAGGGATAGACTCATAGAAGCACAGAGTTGGAAGGAGCCATTTAGGTCATTGAGTCCAACGCTCTGCTGAATGCAGGAATCCAGCTTAAAGCATCCCTGACAGATGGCTGTCCAGTCCCTGCTTGAATACGTCCAGTGATAGAGGATTTGGACCCATTGTCTGACTGCTCTGTTAGGAGGTTTTTCCTGAAGTTCAACTGAAATCTGCCTTCTTGTAACATACCCCCCATATTTCATACCCTACAGTCCTGGATGACAGAGAACAGGTTGTGGCTCTCTTCTGTGTGAGAACCCTTCAGGGACTTGAAAAATGCCATCATGTACCTTTGTCATTGATCCTCATCCCATCCCTATGATGGTCACAACTCTCTTGTTTCCAAGTGTACTTGTTGATGTGTTTGTGTTTGTATGTGGGCTGAATTTCCAGGCATCTCTACACCACAGGGCTGGTGTTGGAACTTCAATCCCCAGGGGGTCAATATGACAATCCACAGGCCTAAGGTACCAACAATGACTGTACATCAGCTTTAGAAGCCTGGAGATGGAATTCATGGGAAACCAGGGAACGTTTTCAATTTGCTGACCAAGAAATCTTGTAATTCACTGGGTTAATTCTGAATCAAGCGAAGGCAAGCTTGACCACCATCCACCCCAGCGCCTTCCTTTTCTCCAGTTAAGCACTGCCGGGTGAGTTATGGTTCTTTTCTTTTGCTAGGATGGGAGCCTTCTTTTCACCTTGCCTGCCAGCCTTCAATGTCCTCAAGCTGATAGGACTGATGTACCTGCGCAGCTGGGCAGTCTTAACATGCAACGTGCCTCATCAGCAAGTCTTCCGAGCTTCCAGGTTAGTAAATAGCACATGACGTGGCATTATATGTGATGGTGGAGGCTGGTGGCTCTGATGTCAGTGGGGCAATAAATCTGCTCTGGGTTTTATCCAGATCCAGTCAGGACTTTAAAGGAGCTATCCAAGGTGCTTCCACATAACCCCCGATGGCTGGGTAGAATAGAAAAGAGGTGGAAAGGAACTAAGAAAACAAAAGCCAATAGCTTTAAAAAAAGAAAAGAAAAAAGAAAATACTGAGTATCTGTTCAGATGAGGGCTGGCTGAAGGAAAGGGGGGGCAGCAGAGCAGGACTAGCAACTGGGCAGTGTCGCCAGGGATGATAATTGGGCAGTGAGGGCAGATGGAAAGAGAACAATAGAGCAGTGATGGCAGCTAGGCAGAAGGGAGAGGTAACAAACCGCCCAGTGAGGATGAGCAGAGAGGAGGGATAATTGGCCAGTGAGGATGGACAGAGAGCTGGGGAAACAACTGAGGTGGGGGGAAAGGATAACATTTCTATTGGAGGCTTCCCTGTAGCAAAAGAATTGGGGGAAATATGCTATAAATTTATTTATTTATTTATTACATTTTTATACCGCCCAATAGCCGAAGCTCTCTAAATGAGAGCTCTCTAAACTTCAAATGAGTTTTTTTTTAAAAAAAACTCCAGCTGTATCTAGGGGGGTTCTGTAATAAACATTATCTTCCTTCGTAACTTGAGACTACCTACCTTTGTAATAAGTTAAGATACTAGAGCTCCAATGTTATGTAGCAGGAAATATGTTAAGATGTTCGACTGTTACTAGTATGTTAAGATGCTCGACTGTTACTAGTATGTTAAGATCCTTGAATGTTACTAGTATGTTAAGATGCTCGATTGTTACTAGTATGTTAAGATGCTCAATTGTTACTAGTATGTTATGATGCTCGAACATCACTAGTATGTTAAGTTCCTAGAACCCCAATATTAGGTAGGATAACTCTGTACTAATACTGCCTTACTTTCTAGGTCGAATAACTTCTACTTGGCCATGCTGCTCTTCATGCTCTTTTTGTGCATGCTTCCAACCATATTTGCTATTGCCCGTTATAAGCCATCTCTAAACTGTGGCCCATTTAGGTGAGTTGATCCTGGCAATGTGTTTTATTTTATATCTGTGTGGGGGTGGGGGTGTTAAATTCCAGGCGCCTTGGATTTGCAGTATAAGTACACGTATGATTTCCAACAGTCTCCTGAATTTATTTCTGGGAGAGCCAGCACTGACACATGAAGGCACAAGCACAGGGATACATTGAGGGGTGGGGGATCCAGGCAACTGCTGACCAGGAGTGCCCAAAGGGTCAAAATTAACTTGCTTTAAAGCTAATTTTGAACCTTTGGGTGCTCCATGGTAGCGGGGCCTACAGTTCCGGGTTGAGCCAAGGGCTCTAGTGAAGCTGGCGACGGGCTGCGATGGATCAGGTAAATCGTGTGCACGAGGCGGGGTTTACCTGGCCCTGCCGCCACCAACGCCCTTGCGGCGACGGTGGCACAGCCAGGTAAGGGGGCAGGGGGGAGTCTTACCTGGTCCATTGCAGCCCGTCACCGGCTTCACTAGAGCCCACGGCTCGACAGGCCGTGATGGACCAGGTAAGTGGCGGCGGCACCAGAGCCAGGCAAGGGGGCAGGGGGGCAGGGTCTTACCTGCGTCCATCTGCGGTCTGGTGGCGGCTTCAACTGAGCCCGAGGACCCAAACCAGAAGACCAGGCCGCAGTTGCAGCCTGTTCTTCCTGTTTGAGTCCTCGGGCTCAGTTGAAGCTGCCGCCAGACTGCGGACGGATGCAGGTAAGGGGGGAGGGGGGAGGGGTGGCCTTACCTGGCGCTGCTGTGGAACTCCAATTCAGATCTGGAGCTCCACAGCGAAGAAAAGTGGACCACTGGCGGATCGGCATGGAGCAGACCCGATCCGGAAGTTGCAGATTGGGATCCGAAGTGGATCGGTGGGGTGGGGGGTTCATGCACAGCCCTAATGAAAAGGCCAAACCTACAAACAAAAAGCTATTTTTTAAAAAAGAAAACTTGGTGGTGGCAAGGCCCACATGTTCCCATCCCTGAACTATATTTTTCTTCTCACCAGAAGCAGGAAACTATGGTTAACTGCTTTGGAACAACCTAGGATATCAAACAAACTTCAAACCATAGTTTAATGTCCTAGCTTCTTCCAAAGCTGTGAGCCACAGTTCTCAGTTTCTCAGTTTAGACAAAATGGGAAACTATAGAAAATGGAACACTTCCTGGTTGGTTAGTTCCCTGACTTCCTTGCAGGACAGGATTAGCAAAGGAGCTCTGGAAGACTAGAAATGGGCAAGAAACTTCCAATTTACCTTGAAATTTATTAGAGATTTCTCAAGTCATCTCAGATAACTCTTGGAAACCTCATGGGGTATCCATGTGATTCCTAATAAAATGCATGAAGACAAACCTGGGAAAACTTGACTCCAACCCTTTTTACCATTCCAGTCCTTTCTTCCCAAGTCAACATAGGCCTCACTGCCATCCCACCATTTCCAGCCACATCAAAGAACCTGGCCGTTATCAGAAAACAGCTTTGGGATTTCTAAGATGCTTTGAATTTTCCGAGAGAACAATTGTGTGTGTGTGTTTTTCCTCCATCCTAGTGGGCAAGAAAAAATATACGACATTGTGTCTGAAACTATTCAAGCTGACTTTCCTGTCTGGTTCAACAAGGTGATGACTTATGTGAGCAGTCCTGTAGTTGTCCTCCCGGCTTTATTACTTCTGTTGTAAGTTCATAAATTACTTGTCAATTTCACTGTGAACAGAACTGCGGACTCTGCCTTCTCAACAGTTCAGGTCATACGATCAAGTCATACAATCGGGATGTCCCACCATGTTTAAAATTGCCCTGCACCTAGATAAGTAGCATGTCAACACTAGGCTTGAACCTATCTCCCTGACATTCTACTTTTCTGGATATTCAGAGCTTTTGATGTGGAGGAGCATCCATTTCTGCCCAGGGAGCTTCAGCTGTTGACTGATATAGAAATGTAGTCAATGATTCAATCAATCAAGTATTTCCTCCTCACCCTGCCCTGTTCTTTAAGTGGCACAGTCCCAGGAGGGCTATACCATGCAATTACTATGTTGATCAAAATGCTATGTGATTGCAGGGTTTCAACCTTAACTGGTGGGGGAACACATTACAAGTTTGTAAAATTAATTGCATGAAAAAATAAATAAATCTTTGACCCAATCATAATAAATAATAGAATTGCAGCTATCTGGAGCCAAACTATTGGGTATTTCATGAAGCGTTGACTTCCGCAGTGAGACACGGCAATGCTGAAAGTTGTATCTCATGCACAATATTTTGTACTCAGGCTGCAGTATGTAAATAGAGCACATGCTTACAGAGGAATGGAATAGATTGGGGCCTCTACTTCCAAGTCTTTTGAGAGGGCAAATAATGACTCATAGGCTTAAATCCAGAGGAAGTTCATCATGCTGAAATCCCATTGATATCAAC
The DNA here is from genome assembly GCF_023053635.1 of Elgaria multicarinata webbii. NCBI lineage: Eukaryota > Metazoa > Chordata > Lepidosauria > Squamata > Anguidae > Elgaria > Elgaria multicarinata. The sequence continues at coordinate 17,798,097 of NC_086186.1, forward strand.
AGGACAAGTTTGTTGCATCTCTCTTTGGTCCCATTGTTTTCCATGGGATTTTAGTGTAACTAATTTCCTCTGGATTTTGGCCATACATTTGGATGGATTTGGGCCCAATATACCAAATTTAACACAATGTAAACAGCTAAAAACAATGTCCATCAAATTCTAGACGTGTTAATACAGCTGACAGAAATGCCCCATCATATGCCACTAAATGTCTGGGAGTACAGGACAGTCTTAACATGGTCCCCAAAACATGGCAGTGTTGATACTAGGTGGGCCTCAATGGGGAGAGAGTGGTCCTCTTCCAAGTTGCCACCTTCTGAGCCTGACTTGGAGGTGGCACTCAGTAGAAGGTCTCAGCTTTTGATCATAGTAGTAGGTTCAGTTCAGGAGAAGGCTCTGTCATGTACTTTAGTCCCAAATGGTGTAATTAATTAATGCAGTTATAATAATTCAATTTCTGCACCCTGGAGTGATGCGATTCAAAGACAGGCCTGTGCTCCTCTCTTCCAGCATGCTAATTTATTACCTGCAGAGCATTGCAAGATCGTTAAAATTCACTAACAATCAACTGAGGATGCAGATCCAGAATGTAAGTACGGAGCGAAAGCGCTTCTTGACCATCTTCTCAATGGTTTCTCATAAAGGCCTCACCTTAATTAAAGGCTGAGAACAGTGGGGAGGGAGTGGAAGACGTCTCCTGCACCCACAGTCTCCATTCGGCATGCTTGTATTTCTTCTCATAATAGAAGCTATAAATTAACACCAGGCTTTTAGTTAATTGGTTTTGTGTGCATTCTAGGAGAGATCTGAAGACAAGAAAAAAGTGGTCCAAATGGCTGCAGGTGAGCAGTAACACTGGCCAAACACTTGCCATTACTTGACTGTGTGGACTTTTCAAATGGACACGTTTTTGTACACTTCCCCCCATTGACTAATGTATGTGCACATCTTAGAAACGCACACATTTTTCCTTACACGTTTTTCAAAAGACCACATCTCATCAACCCTCCCCCCCCTTTTTACTTTGTTTTGTGACCTGCGTCACAAACTCGGAAGCATCCAGATTTCCCGTGGCAAACTGGGCTCATGTCACTTCGGTTCCGGGTGGTGCGACTTGGGTAATCTCCCATTAAAACGCAAACCCAATGAATTTCTCACCCATCCCTAGTGGGCAGAGGGTGTTTCCTATGCTCCCTCATGGCTGTGTAGTGCTGGTCAAGTGGCTATTCCAAGAAGTGTACTGATCTTCCCAAGGAACCCCAAATTACTACAGGGTTTCCTGGGACACCATTTAAAGACACACACACACACACCCCGGTGCCAGTTGATAACAGGACAGAATATCATTGTTTCTTTTTCATTACTGATCAGCCAGAATCCAAACGATTGAAGGGCATGACAAACGGCCAGAGCAGGAATGTGATATCGTCAGCCAGGAGTCTTCTGCCCGGTCCTCAACGCCAAGGAAGAATGGCAGCGTGGTGAATTTTGAGTCTCCCAAAGGCAGCCGGATACAGACAATCTCTCAGTCTGTACCACAGCCGGACGTGGCGAAGGCGGTCAGCCCAAACCCAGCAAATGCTACCCCAGCGGCTCCGACACCTGTAGCTCCAATACCTGCCACTCCGACGCCTTCTCTTCCCCCTGTGCAGAAGCCGAGAACTGAACCTGCGCCCAACAGGTATGGCCTTCCCCTTGAGCTCTGAAATGGATGTATGCAAGAAGCATTTCTAGCGGCTGTTCGTGCAATGACGTAGCATGTTCACAGGCACCGTCCTAGTTGAGAGCAGTGGTGCAGTCTGTTGGCTGAAACCCAGAATGGATACATGGCCCATGTATCCGTTCTGGGTTTCAGTCAGAACCAGCCAGAACTCTAATCACATGACTCTCCATTGCGCTGCAGCCACCCAGGCTGCCTGCCTGTGCTTCCTGATCTGAAAAAGCCCTCTGGGAGGAATGACCTCATGGCTTTAACGGAAGTGCAGGAAGCCAAGGAGGCTACAGATTGCTGGAGAGATGATTATACAATGAAAGAGAACACATACTCCTTGGCTACTTCATTAGTAAAGTAAGGACAAGAACCTCAAACCCAACCCATGAGAATTTCTTCGTCTTTGAATTTCTTTTCAGAATCGTTTTCTTTTCTATCAAATTGAATGAAAATAGTTGGGGTGAGGGGTGGGGAATGTAGGATACATTTTTGCCACAGCACTAACCAACATACTGTGCACCACTCAGTGATCTCATCGAAGAAGACCCATTCGAAAGTGAACTGGTGTAGATTAAACCTGTTGGCCATTCTCTCTCTCTCTCTCTCTCTCTCTCTCTCTAGATACCCAAGCGCTGTCCATGGGAGTGCCAGTGAACTCTGCAAAGCTAAGGCTTACGCTCCTGCAAAGTTCAAGAAGCGCGTAGAAGACGTCCATTCAGAACCTCTGTTTAGGAAGAGCCTCCGGCAAATCAATCCAGAAGCTCACAGCTCCACCGGTGCCCCTCCTTTTGTGGGCCGCAGAGCTCACACCGCCCGGTACTTTATCGTCAACGAGCATGAACCACGCAAGAAAATCCTCCGCTCAACCACCCGGCTGCCAAGGAATTTCCGAATGGACGACACGGGCGAGATAGTCGAGCTGTATCCGAGAAACGTCCGAAGGTACTTGGTTCGGACACCGCACCGGGCGTATTCCCCTCATTTCAGCGAAGAGGAGGAAGAGGAGTTCCGGAGAAGCATGGCTGGCCGATCACACCGCCCGCGGTCGCTTTCTGATCTCCGAGCAGCCCCCCGTTTCTACATTGGGGAGTGTGCCGACAGCCAAATTCTGACCAGCAAGGCCCTGGCTAAAATGCACTACAAATCTTGGGAAGACGGCTTTGGACTAGCCTTCGACAGGCCCCCACATGCCCACCGAAAGGTTCACGTGAAGAACATTGAACTGGAGCAGCCTTACCCGGAGCCCCACGTGAAGGCGAAATCCAAACACAAGCCTGAACCATCCCCGACTGAGTCTGACTCCCCTTCGGTCGGCTCTAGCAGTGACCAGCCAACCAGTGGCAATGACCAATACATCCAGGTCATTCATAGCAAAGAAAAGTACCTGAAATCTGGAGCGAAACTAACCAGGAAGAAATCCAAGACAAGTGTTGACTTAAACATGGCTGAGGCTAATGAACTGATATGCTCAAATGTCTAGGGGTGGGGTGGGGTGGGGGGGCAGGGGCGGTGGGGGGCGGAGGCTATATCATCCAGAATTATTAACCAGAGCACACTTGAAGTCCTCAATTTGTACTATTTAAACCAGGGATGAGCAACATGTAGGCCAGAACATTTGGAAATCCTCAGCTCCCAGACAGAATAGCCAATGGTAAGGGACGGTTGGAGTTGCACTCCATCAACACCTGGAGGGCACACCTTCCCCATCTTTGCACAAAAGTAAAGAAGCCAAAGTAAAGTAAATGCATCACATTCCCTCTACAGAGCAAGATTCTCTCTATTCAACCACGCTTGGCTGTCTCCTGTTGCTGTAAATTTATACTGTAATGTTAGAGATGGGCATTTGAAGGCCTTTGAAACAAGCACACGGAAATCTCAGCTGAAGTTTATTCCATCCTCTTAGGCAACGTGGTGTTTTTAAATGACTGGATTCTGGCAAATGTCACCTCTCACCATCACTGTGGTCTGAGGGACAGCGGCACAATGGATCATAAGAATATAAGCAGAGCCCTGCTGGATCAGACCAAGGGTCCATCTAGTCCAGCACTTTGTTTGCACAGTGGCCAACCAGCCATCATCCAGGGAAGGACAAGCAGGACATGGTGCAACAGCACACTCCCACCCATGTTCCCCAGTAACTGGAGCACACAGGCTTACTGCCTTGAATACTGGAGATAGCACACAACCATCAGGGCTAGTAGCCATTGATAACCTTTGCCTCCAGGAATCTATCCAACCCCCTTTTAAAGCCATCCAGGTTGGTGGCCATCACTACATCTTGTGATAGTGAGTACCATAATTTAACTATGCGCTGTGTGAAGAAGTCGTTCCGTCCTGGATCTCTCACCAATCAGTTTCATGGGATGACCCCGGGTTCTAGTATTTTGAGAGGGGGAGAAAAATCTCTCCCTATCAAAAAAAATCTAGGTTCGATTCCCGGCTGGCTCGTGGAAGACACACCTTTTCTTAATTCTGATCCCCCAATATGTAGCAGCAGCTCCGTGTGATGGAGCACATACGTGGCGTGTTCAACCCACGGCTTCTCCAGGCAAAGCAAGGAAAAGAATCCCACCTGAAACCCTGGAGAGACACTGCTGCCGGTCAGTGTTGACAATACTGTGCTAGATGGACTAAGTCTGGCTCAGTTGAAGGCAACTTCCAACATTCCTAACTTGCCAGAACAGGGAGCTGCCAGCCTGCTCTCTGCTCCACTTAAGGCACCTCCAGCAGCCGGAAGGTCCTAAGTTAGCAGTTGTCATATTATTATTATTATTATTAATAATTTATTTATTTATATAGCACCATCAATGTACATGGTGCTGTACAGAGTAAAACAGTAAATAGCAAGACCCTGCCGCATAGGCTTACAATCTAATAAAATCATAGTAAAACAATGAGGGGAAGAGAATGCAAACAGGCACAGGGTAGGGTAAGCAGGCACAGGGTAGGGTAAAACTAACAGTATAAAGTCCGCACAACATCAAGTTTTAAAAGCTTTAGGAAAAAGAAAAGTTTTTAGTTGAGCTTTAAAAGCTGCGATTGAACTTGTAGTTCTCAAATGTTCTGGAAGAGCGTTCCAGGCGTAAGGGGCAGCAGAAGAGAATGGACGAAGCCGAGCAAGGGAAGTAGAGACCCTTGGGCAGGTGAGAAACATGGCATCAGAGGAGCAAAGAGCACGAGCGGGGCAATAGTGTGAGATGAGAGAGGAGAGATAGGAAGGAGCTAGACCGTGAAAAGCTTTGAAGGTTAACAGGAGAAGTTTATATTGGATTCTGAAGTGAATTGGAAGCCAATGAAGAGATTTCAGAAGCGGAGTAACATGGTCAGAGCGGCGAGCCAAGAAGACGATCTTTGCAGCAGAGTGGTGAACAGAAACCTACGGACTGATGTGAGAAGAAGGAAGGCCAGAGAGAAGAAGGTTGCAGTAGTCCAACCGAGAAATAACCAGTGCATGAACAAGTGTCTTGGCAGAAGAGACAGACAAAAATGATCGAATCCTGGCAATATTATACAGGAAAAAACGACAAGATTTAGCTACTGCCTCAATATGAGGAATAAAGGAGAGCGAGGAGTCAAATATAAAGCCAAGGCTACGAGCTTCCTTGACCGGAGTAAGTGTAACATCATTGACAGTAAGAGAGAATGAGAGATGAGGAGAAGGTTTAGGAGGAAAAACAAGCAATTCAGTCTTTGCCATATTAAGTTTCAAACGACGATGAAGCAGCCAAGCTGAGATATCTGAAAGACATGCCGAGATACGATCGTGAACATCAGGAGAAAGTTCCGGAGATGACAGATATAGTTGTGTATCATCGGCGTACAGATGATATTGGAGGCCATGAGATTGAATAAGCTTGCCCAAGGGCAACATGTATAAGGAAAACAACAACGGGCCAAGCACCGAGCCTTGCGGAACCCCTACTGAAAGGGGAAAGGAGGAAGACGAGTTGCCATTAGCCAACACGCTGAAAGAGCGACCCGCTAGATAGGAGGCAAACCAGTTATAGACAGAGCCACAAAATCCAAGGTCAGGAAGGGAATCTAAGAGAAGATCATGATCAACCGTGTCAAAGGCTGCAGTTAGATCAAGGAGAATAAGAACGGAATAATGGCCTTTAGACTTGGCAGTAAGGAGATCATTGACGCAAGAAGGCCAATAGGGTTCCACCTGACTGTACAAAATGGGCCAGACCAATTCTTCAGAGGGAGTGAAGTTGCTACGCGTGTGAAGACTAGGCTGTTTTCAAGTTGACAACCTACTTACCTGTGCCTGTCCTACGTCGAGACTGGGCGTATGTGTTGCACTTGCTGGCCCTCTGCCCTTCCCTGCTCACCACTGGCATTTAATAAAAGGTTAACTAGCAGCCGTTTGCACGTGGCTGAACCACCCCCCCCCCAGGCTCTGCTTGCATTTCCCACAATTCCTGTTTCTAAGGGATTCATTAAAACAGCAAACTTTTTCATCGGTATTTTAGGGAGGAATCCTATGTCCCCTAGACATTGGAGTGTGTGCGACCCAAATTCCAACTAGTGACAGACTGGCAAAGCAACATGAACCCTGGGTGTAAATACCCGAAGAGTGTCAATTTCTTCCCGTAATGGACTAAAGCCACTCCCAGTCTCTATTGAGCCCAAATCGGATAGTGACAAATGTACGTGTGTATTCCAGCCCAGAAGCTTGAAGGGCCTCCCTTTGAAACATCGAAAATATGCCAGTGTGTGTCAATCATTGGCCTTTTGCCACTACTCAAGTGGATAAATGGACACAGACATTCATGCAACACACCTCTGCCTCTTGCCTTGCTGGGCCTTGTGGCTTCACTCTGTAGTACCATCCATACACATACAGACACACACACGCTCTTGCATAACTCAGTTGCATGCATTTTTCAGGCAGGAGGTACCCGTTCAATCCTGCTCAAGGAGTGGTAGTCCAACGCAGCTGGGTGGGAATCGTGGGTGCTGTTTCTGAATGCAAAATAGTGGCGAGGCTGCCAATACAGTTTAACAAAATTAAAATGTAGGGATAAAAAGAAAGGGACTTTACTCCTACCACTGTGACTACTGAGCTCCAACCTCGAGAAACTATGTTAGAATTTCTCCTTGCCTTGGAGTAATTGGGCCATTTCTCTACCCACATACAGGATTGTGCCCATTTGTTATGGATTTGCCAACTGAGAATACCATTTTAAGGAGGTGAGAAAGCATCTGTCCCATAAAAGTCCAGGCCACTAACCATTTCTTCAACTTTAAGAGGTCAAACATTCTTTGCCGATTATGATGAGAGCTTTCTCATACACCTTGTACCAGTGATGCAACTTTAAAAAAAAGCAGAACTGCAAAAGGTTATGGGAGGTACACATCCCATCTTTTATTTCAGAACCTAATGCAGGGATAAGCAGCCTGGAGCCTTCCAGATGTTTTGGACTACAACTCCCATCAGCCCCAGCCAATGGTTGGGGACAATGAGACTCATAGTCAGAAACATCTGGCGAGCACCAGACTGTCTGTCCATGATGCATGCTCAGTATTCTTCCTGCTTCCATGAAACACGGGATGTTCCCATAATTTGGGACACCGCCATTGCAAAGTTCCCTCACGCTTTTAGAATTCCAGTTTCGGACACCCATTGACAGATGAGGCTTAATTAGTCCTATCCAGAGGGATCAGTGAGAATAAATATAACCCCCCTCCAAAGAAACCCATTTGGAGTGCTATGATTAAACTTTGGCACATACTTTTTTTTACCCTTACTCCTGTGCAATCAGTCCCTGAGCATGTACAGAGTGCGTTCTCTTCATACTGAATTCCCAGCTTCCGCACACCTGTTTGGAAAGGGCACAACAGAGAAGCGATAGCAACAGACAACTTCCCAGAACTGAAACAACAGCTGCCAATAAGACAAATGATTATCAATCATCCCAACTCCTGTGGTTGCCACTTTTCTTTCGAGCGTGGCTCCTGTACCTTCAAGAATGGCATGATAGCACAGAGAAATCCGCATGTGCCATTTAACTAGGGTCGGGTGGATGTGTGGTGTATCTTACACAAACACACACACACACACCTTATTTCAGATCCTGCAAAATCAGGCGACAGGAATTGCGCCATCTCGCTCCATCTCTCTCCAACTAACAGCGGACTGAATATAACCCGCTTGAAATCTAAACTATTCACCCACTGCCAGAAGGACACCCCTGGACTGTAACCTGAAATGATTGCCCCTGGAGATATTTAGCAGCTGAGCTGTTCCCTTTTCTTCTTCTTCTTGGCACTGCTTATGGCAAGAAGAGGGGAGCGACCCTCAGCTGTTGCTATCGTGACGCCTGTCCTACCTCGCGGGGTTGTTGTGAGGATTAAATAGGGGAAGGGAGAGAGACGCATAGGCTGTCTTGAGCGCTTTAAATGGACGAGGTGGGGGCAGAGCGAGGTCTTGGGCGGGACGCTCTTCCTCCATTTACACGGAAGCCTCGAGTCCCGACCAGAGCTGCCTGGAAAAAGCTGGAGGCGGCGGCGGCGACGCGATGGCCGCGCACGGAAGCGCCTCCAAGCGAAAGCTCGGCCCCTTTTGGGGGCCGGCCCTCCCGGCTGCTCTTCCTTCCTCCAGCCCGCCCGGCCCGTGGCATTCTCCCTCGCCATGGATTTCCAGGAAGCCGCCAACAGCGCTGCTGAGCACATGCAGAGCTATCGGAAGGACCCCAGCGGCTGGCGCACTTGCAAACGCACGGTGAGCCTCCCTCCTCCCCGGCCGCGTGTGGCCACTTGGTTTCTTCCGTTCGGCAGAAGGAGGTGGTAAATTCCGGAGGTGGCTGTACCATTTCGGACTGCAGGTGTGTGCGGGGGTGGGTTTTTGAACTCCCCTCCCCGTTAAAAATAATAATATCTCCCTGGATTTCGAAAGATAGCATATCTTAGGAGAGACGTGCTGTTTCCGAGCTCTCTCCCTGCTGTGCTACATGTCTGCTTGCAAGGAGGATTTCTTTTCTTTTTCTTTTTATATATGTGGGGGACCATCCAAACCGGTGTTCGTCTCACCTGCGCTCTGAAGTGGTATGGCCACCATCACTGTCCAATCTCATTTCCTGCTGAATGGATACCTGAGCAGCCTTTGGAAGTTGGGATCTGGTGGCTGAGTTTGCAGCGAACAAGACGAATGGATCCTTGCCTGTGGTTTACCAGGCATTTTCTGGGATCTGCTTCTGGTAAACCCTTGCTATCCCTTGGGCAGATGTTGGAGATTGCTCTGAGAGTTGGGGGGGGGGGGTATGTCAATTACCATGCTGGCTGGGGAATGCTGAGAATTGTAGCCGCCCCCCACGCCCGTGGATGCATGCATATAAACGCATGGTGCATGGAGACAGACGAAAACCAACCAACCAAACTGTACCAGTGCGCTGTTTCTTTTACCTTTCCCCTCACTGGACTATCCCCAAAATAAATGCTACTAGAGGCACAATCCTATGTATGTTTAGACTGATAAAAGACCTACAACTACCAGCATGCCCCAGACATGGCTAGGAGTTATGAGCCTCCCCCCACTCTAAATATGCATAGGATTGCACCCTGTGTTTGGGATGCAGCTCTTCTGTTTTGATGGGCACAGAGTGGGCACAGAGATTACTGAGGTGCAAAGGCACCTCAGCCATGCAGCCGCAGGTCGCAGGTTCAATTCCCAGCATTTCCAATTAGGGCTGGGAAAAGTCCCTACTCTGGATAGGGTTACCGGTGAACATATTAGGCAATACGGAAACTAGATGGAACAAAGGCCTGACTCAGTTTCTTAGGTTCCTAAAAGTGCAACCAGATCTGTTGTGTGGATAAAAATTCTGGAATGAAAAGTGTGTGGGGGGGGAGAGTAATGGCAATATGCAGTTTTGCTAATGCGCACTATTTCCGAAACTGGAACAGAGTCAACAATTTCCAGAGGGTCGCTGAGTTCGCCTATTACAACCACCAAGAGTTTTATGCCACTTTAAAGATTAGCAAATGTATCCTGGCATAAGCTTTTCATCAGATGCCCTGGAGTATTATGGAGAGTTTCATGTTTATATACAGTCCATATAACGTGAGTGTTGGTGGGGTGGAGAATTTTAAACGGTGAAATCAGGAGGCTACAATGTGCAGCTTGAGCAATGTTTAATTTGTAAAACGTCAACAAAAGGAAGCATCCTTGGGTGGGGGTGAAAGTGACCCGGGGTGTCCCTGTGTGTCCCTGTGAATCATTCACCCTTTAGTTTCCTTTCTCTGGGATGCTTTTGTGTATCCCCTCCTGACAAGACTCAGCAAGCAACGTAATGCTCACTGCTTAGCCTGGAGGAGGAGGAGACAAAAACGCAGCGTACCCCTGCTGTCATTGGTGCATCTGAGGACATGCTACAGTGTGACATGGCTCTATGGGGAGGAGGCAATTTGGCTTTCACAAAGGAAGCAGAGCTCATGTAATGTGGACTCCGTGACCTTATTTTCAGTGCCACGATTTACTTTGCAATATCCAGAGTAACGTTTCTTATTGTATTTGATTCCTTTCCTTTTCTTTTTCTTTTCAAAACTGATTTGTTTGTTTTTAACACGTTGGTATGAATTTTACAGCAAGACCATAGCTTAGTGGTAAAACAACTGCGTTGCATGCTAAAGTTCCATGACGTCTCCAGGCAGGCCTGGAAAAAACGCCGGCCTGAAACCCTGGGTAACCATTGCTGCCAGTCAGTGTCGACAATACTGGGCTAAATGGACCATGGGACTGACTCAGTAGAAGCCAGCTCCCTATGTGCCTATGAATTAGCTGCCCGTTCTCCTAAGACGTTGCAACCAGCATGAAAACTTGAAGGGAGTGGGGTGCGAATTTGAATTTGCTTCCAAACGTTTCCCGGTTTCCAAATTTGAATCTCCCAGTTCTGGTTGGTGTTCCATTTAGGGCAGACTTCCCCAATCTGGTGCCCTCCAGATGTGTTAGATTAGAACTCACAATGTCCATGCTAGCTGGGGTTGATGGAATTGTAGTCCAACGCATTTGGAGGGCACGAGGTGGGCAAGGATGGTTTAGGATAGGTGTTGTTGTTGTTTAAAATAAAGGCAACAAGGTCTAGAGAGGTAGCTGTGTTACAGTTGGCCCATTCAGAAGACCCCTTAAAGCATGGCTTTAACCACGGTGGTTAAGCCAGAAAGCTAGGCCGTGTTCAGAAAACACCTTAAATCATGGCCTTAACCACAGCGAGTAAGGCTTTTTGCTTTATTCACCATGGTTAAAGCCGTGGTTTAAGGTGTCTTCTGAACACAGCCTGGCTTTCTGGCTTAACCACTGTGGTTAAAGCCATGCTTTAAGGGGTCTTCTGAACAGGGTCTCTGTGGCAGCAGCATTAACAAAGTCTCTTGTAGCAGCTTGAAGACTGACGGACTCTATTCCACTAAAGCTCCTTATGCTATAATAAATGCATCAGTCTTTAAGGTGCCACAATACTCTGTGTTTTTAAAAGTTCTGCATCTGGAAAGTTGGTCTTTAGCATTCTTGCCCTAAAATTCCAACAATATAATCACTGCACCACAATGTCTTAAGCCACTCTCTCTCTGCCTGAGGCCTGTTCCCTGGCTGCAATATGGTGATATTAATTCTAACCTACCTTACAGGGCTGTTGTGAGGAATGCTGAGATAATGTGTACGTGGAACCATCCAAAGTAATACATAAATCTAGATGATGGTGATTTTAAAATCTAGAAAGGACTCACAATTTTTTTATTTTTTTTTAAAAAAAATCTTTTATTTTCCCTAGAATGAAATTTCAATTTCTTGGAGACCATCAACTGAGTTTCCTGGAAACTTGTAAGTAAGACTATACAAAAATTGAGCATATTTGTCTTGTAGGCAAATTGCTTGGGGAATAAGGTTGAGTCTTCACCATCATTTTTGTCACATTTATGGCTGCTTTTCCTTCCAAATAAAAGTGGGCAGCTTAAACACGCTCTTCTGTGTGTGAATAACATAACGTGGCATTTGGCCCTAAGATGTAAGTTCAACATTCAAGGAAAATATGTCATTAATGAAGGGGGATGGAGTAGGAAAAAATGCCTAGAACATAAGCGCAAGATTTCAGTTCATGAGAATCATGGGATGGTTTGAACATCTTCAATGAGATCCAGGTTTTCTGTAGAGTCAAGGAAAATCGGAAATTGAGAGATATGCCAGTAGATGAAGATAGACTATGATGCAGACTCATTTGTCTCCTTGCACAATTATGAATGGATCTTGTGAAATACCACCGATCTCAAATTATTCAAGCCCTGAAGTATGTTCACTTGGAAGTGAGGGTAGATAAGCCTATTTTGATGTATCAAACTAAGGTGATGGGATTTGGATCTGTCACACTTCACCTCCTTCAGACTATAGGTGGAGTTTGATATTTTTCAGTGCTCTGAAATCAAAATGAAACGAAAGAAGTCCTGCGAGTAGAAAGCTAGCACATCAGGGAAACAGATATGCTAATATTTGTTTTCTCTAATGCATTGGTTTGCTACATCCTGGGATATATTTACTTTTTTTAACATAAAGAAGCATTGAAAAATATACAGCTCTAAATAGAATCCTGCTGTTCTGGCATCTGTAGCAGAAGACTGTGGCATCTATAGCAGAGATTGGAGATGGATGGCAATATGGGACAGGGGGGGAAAGGAGTTTTGACTTCAATTGCTTTTCTTCTTCATTATTCCCCAAAAGATACAAAGCAGAAGGAATTATACCTGCAAGACCAGAAGACGTGTTTAAATGTATAAAACCAGAGACTGGTGGACTTAGAGAAAAATGGGATCAGAATGTGAAAGAAGTTGTAGTCATTGAAACAATAAATGAAGTAAGTTTAATGAAGCATTGTCAGCAGCCGCTACCAATCACGGTTGCTGCAGGATGATGGGAGAGGAAATGAAATTCCTGTGTTTTTATTGGGAGGCAGTTGTGAAAATGGGGTTGCTGACTGGCTAGAATCGACTAGCAAGAACTGTGGTTGCTGACTGGCTATCCGCTCTCACTGAAATTAGCAGCCTGCACATGTGCCAGTTGGGTGTACCTTTATTACCACCATGTAAGGAACGTGGTTGCTGACTGGCAACCTGCCATTGCGAAGATTAACAGCCTCTACTTGTGCCAGTTTGGGCGTTTCTTAGCACCATGAAAGAACTGTGTTTGCTGACTGGCTATTTGCCATCACTGCCATTAATAGCCTCTACCCATGGCAGTTTGGCAGCCTTTAGCATTGTGCAAGAACCATGGTTGCTGGCAGACTATCCGCCATCACTGACACTAGCAGCCTGTACCTACAACTATTCAATAGGGGTGTGCACGGACCCCCCGCTCCGCCCCGTGGGCCGATCCGAAAATATCGGATCGGCCCGCTCCGCTCCGCGCCACTCCGCCCATACTCTGCTCCTCTTCGCCGCGGAGCTCCGGCTCCGAATCGGAGCTCCGCAGTAGAGGGGAGTGGCGCCAGGTAAGGCCGGGAGAGGAGGGCGGGAGGTTTACCGGGCCCTGCCGCCATCGCCGCCCGTGCGGCGACGGCGGCAGAGCCCGGTAAGGGACCAAGGGGGAGGGGGGCCTTACCTGCCTCCGTCCGCGGTCCGTCGGCGTCTTCAATTGAGCCCGCGGTTCAGACCGCAAGCGGCCCAGACTTCCTGGTTGAACCGCTGGCTCAATTGAAGACGCCGACGGAGTGCGGATGGAGGCAGGTAAAGGAGAGGAGGGGGGGTTACCGGGCCCTGCCGCCGTTGCTGCCCATGCGGCGGCGACGGCGGCGGCAGAGCCCGGTAAGGGACCAAGGGAGAGGGGGGCCTTACCTGCCTCCGTCCAAGGTCCGTCGGCGTCTTCAATTGAGCCCGCGGTTGCGGCCCAGACTTCCTGGTTGAACCGCGGGCTCAATTGAAGATGCCGACGGACGCAGGTAAGGGAGAGGAGGGAGGGGGGTTTACCGGGCCCTGCTGCTGTCGCCGCATGGGCGACAGTGGCAGGGCCCGGTAAACCCTACTTACCTTTCCGGCAGAGCTCCGGATCGAGGCAAACGATCTGCCTTCACCTCAATCCTCTTCGCCACGCTCCGCCGGCCCCCCAATCCCCTTCGCCTCCGCCTTAAGGGCAGGCGAAGCCCCCCGCTCCACTTCTAATTCACCAGTCCGATTAGAAGCGGAGCACATCCCTACTATTCAAGATTGTTGCTGTGAGCCTATGCTCACTTACCTTGAAGCAAGTGCCATTGATCTCAGTGGGACTTCCTTCTAAGTAGAGATGTTTACAATTCTAGTCTAAATCTTACCCAGCTGTGTATTTAATATTTGCTATTGCTTTTTATATCTGCTGCTTTGTAATTGATTATTACATTTGTGGCTTTGGTGCTTGGAAGGGTTTTTGGTAGGGGTGTGATCCGCTCCGATTAGGAGCGTAGAAGCAGTAGCGGATTGGCCTGCTCCGCCTTACCCAGAGGCGGAGTAGGAGCGGACCGCGGACCCCCTAGAAGCAAGGCGAAGAGAAGCGGCCATTTTTCGGAGCTCCTAGTTCAGGCGGAGCGCTCCGGTCGCCATCTTGAAAACATTTCGCCATAGGATTGCATTGCGGCAAATAATCGCGCATAACTAGGTTGTTTTTGAAGCTATCGTTCTAGAAATTCTTGTGCTCAGAGAGTCGTGGATGGGGGTCATTTTGAGACCACTCTCACCTCTCTGCGTTGTCTGGGTCGCGTGCTATATTTTTGTGAAAATCGGGTCAACCGCGCGGCTCAAACGGCGTTTTCGGCTTTTCGCCCATAGGATTGCATTGAGGGAAAGAATCGGGGATAACTGGGGGGGGGTTTAAGCTATCATTCTGAAAATTCTTGTGCACAGAGAGTCGTGGATGGGGGTCATTTTGAGACTACTCTCAACTTTCTGCATCGTACGGGTCGCGCGCTAGAAGTTTTTAAAAAATCGGCGGGAAAAATACCTTTTTCAAAGGGCTGAGGGGCAGAGTCAGCTCCCGGTCATGATGATCCCAAAGTTGGAGGAGGGCATAGGCAAAACGGGTAACTTGGGATTCTGGGAAACTTCTCTTTCTTCATCTGAACGGGCTTTTCCCCGTGTTTTTTAACACAGTAGCCCCACCAAATGCACAAACACAACCTGAAATCATATACTAAGCCAAGAATAAGAGATAGAAACACAGCACTGCTCCCCACCCTAACCTTGGTGAACAACTGAATAGATGTGGTGCAAGGGGATGAGCTCCCCTAGGGCATCTCATCGTGGACGTGCCCCCACTCTCTCCTGTACTGGAAGGCCATTAGAGCCTTCCAAAGAGAGTAAAACGGTGGAGCAATGCCTATCATGAGTTGAAGTGAATGGTCACTTTTCAGTGGTGGAGCAATGCCTGTTCTGAGTCGAAGTGAGCATTTTACTTCTTCTCAGAGCTGTTGGTGGCTGTCTTGAACTGGCAGCTACTTCCCCCTCCCCCGGGCACGTCCCCCTATTGCTGGTAAAAGACAGATATAGCCTTTTTAAAAAAATTCTTCTTGCTGTTTATTGAGCAACACTGCTGCTTTTAATTCCACCCCTCCTTTGTTTATTTATTGATTTATTCCATTTTATATGCATTACTGGCTTATCCTTGGCTCACTTCCTTATGCCCCCAGAAATGCCAGCTGCATGCCTGCCTGCCTTCCCTCCCTCCTCCCCTGCCCACCTCGCAGGGATGTTGTGTGTGGGGTGCCCGATTTTCAAAAATTCCCCAAAAATCAGGGGATGATGGGATTGCTTTGAAACTTGGCGTGCGTGTGTATATCCCCATGAGGTGTCATGGTGCCAAACATGAGGTTTCTAACTTGAACAGAAAAAAAGTTGTATAATTTTTTAGCTTTCAATGCAAGCCTATGGGGGGGGGAAACGGAGCTCCGCATCCGGAGCTCCGGGCGGAGCGGAGCGGAAGTGGGCGGAGCGGGGGCGGGGCGGAGCGGCCCGATCCGGAAAATGGCGGATCTGCAAGTGAAGCGGAGCGGGGGGTCCGTGCACACCCCTAGTTTTTGGGGGTGGGTGGGGAGTAGCTTTTGTTGATTTGCAAGCCTCTCTAGGAACTCCTTGGAGCTGCAGGAGGGACAGAAATATAGAAAATACACTTTGCCACTGGCTGAGAGTGGCAGGCCCATCATGGAATGTACAATGTTATGGGCACTAGGACAAGATTCTTGGGATTAGCGTGATTTGCCTTTCTGGTGCTCTGCTTTAGCATCTTGCTACATGCACAGTATGTGCTTAAAATGTTCACCTGACTAAAGATAATTGCATTCCTCTTCATTGTGCAAGCCGATCCTAAATTCACAACATGTTCCTTATTTGCACTTTGCAGAACATCTGTATAACTAGAACTACCACACCGTCCGCTTTCATGAAGATCATCTCGCAGAGAGAGTTCGTAGATGTGGTCCTGATTAAACAGGATGAGGATGGGACAAAAGCGAGTGCAGGTAAGATAGATAAATCCCACATGTGAACCAGATTGCAGGACAGGTGTGGGGGGTGGGGGGTGGCGGCGAACGTGTAATTCACTACCGCAAGTTGTGACGATGGCCCCCAATTTGGATGGCTTTAAAAAGGGGTTGGAGAAATTCCTGGAGGGAAAGGCTATCAATGGCTACTAGTCCTGATGGCTATGTGCTACATCCAGTATCAAAGGTAGTAAACCTGAATACACTAGTTGCTGGGGAACATGGGTGGGAGGATGCTGATGCACCATGTCCTGCTCATGAGTCCCTGGTTGACAGCTGGTTGGCCACTGTGTGAACGGATTGCTGGACTAGATGGACCCTCAGTCTGATCCAGAAGGGCTCTTCTTATGTTCTTATGTGAGACTATATGAACATTCTCTTTCTGAGGTGCATGTTACTACCATTGGCATCACGTGACAATCACGCATGTGTGAATCAGCCTTGTGAAAAATTCTAGCTGACTGAGAGTGGCAAGAGATGCAGCAGACTTTTTTTTAACGTGTTGATGTATATAACAGCCTATAGGAGACATTGTCGGTGTGCAGTGGACACATCTGTGGCAAACTTGCACAAGTACTATTTCTAATATATTGCACAGAATCTGACAGCCTGAAAACTTCAATTGTGACTTTAAAAAACACGTAACTCTTGAATCCTGCACCCAAGGCATTGACTGATGAAGTCAAATCAATATATGAAATTGAACATCCCACTGCTCAGACCGAATTCTTCTTGATGGACATTTTCTCTTTGGCATGGCTAGTATTATGCCAGTATAGATGCATTGATATTTCATTTAACACCATTTATTTGTTTATTATTTATTACATTTGTATCCCACCTTTTTTCCTCCAAGGAACCCGAGGCGGCATACATAATCCTCCTCCTCTCCATTTTATCCTTACAACAACCCTGTGAGGTAGGTTGGGCTGAGAGTCTGTGACTGGCCCCAAGTCACCCAGTGGGTTTCCATAGCCGAGTGGGGACTAGAACCCGGATCTCCCGACTCCCAGTCCGACACCTTAGCCACTACACCACACCATGTTCTTTTTCTTGTAAGCACATATTCTTATTTTAATACGAGTGCAACTGAGAATAGGCGAGTGTGTGAATTTCCTTGTAGGAGGCTGAAAATAGGCTAGAGATCTGAATGTCCTGAGAAGGAAAATTGCTGCAATAAGAGAAATTAATGGCAGGGACAAAAAGCAGTAAGACCATGCTGACAAAGTGACAAACAATGGTAGATTTTCTATCTAATAATAGACAGAGTGGGTTGAGTCAAATTGAAACAGAGAGTCACGTAACAAAAATCATCTCTGGCGGCAAATAACTTGCAGGTGCAGGCTGCAGCCATCTGTTAAGTTTTATTGCAATGCAACATGGCCTTATAGAGACGTGACTTAGTGTCATCTTGCTTGCAAAATACTCTAAAACAAATATACCGCGTCATCTGCTTTGTAGGCTTTGATAATAAACACAGCATTTGTCACTGCGCAGCAGAAGACGAGAGGATATCAATGGATCGTCTAAGTATGCTTAGCTAGAGACTAGAAACTTAGTATAACGTCTCTTAGGAAAGGAAAGGAACCTCTCGTGCAAGCACTGAGTCATTACTGACTCTTGGAGGGACGCCAGCTTTTGCTGACGTTTTCTTGGCAGGCCTTATAGCGGGGTGGTTTGCCGTTGCCTTCCCCGGCCGTGATTACCTTTCCCCCAGCTAGCTGGGTACTCATTTTACCGACCTCGGGAGGATGGAAGGCTGAGTCGACCCGAGCCGGCTGCCTGAAACCAGCTTCCGCTGGGATCGAACTCAGGCCATGGGGAGAGTTTCAGCTGCAGAAACTGCTGCTTTACCGCTCTGCGCCACACGAGGCTCTTAACGTCTCTTATCCTGCTACAATAAACTGAATTGAAGAGTCACTACTTTGTGGAATCCTGTTTATCTACCTTCCTATAAAGTCCTGCAGATCTCAGTCAGCTTGAACACCTGGGAGGCCATTTTACCTCAACACCGGCTTACTAATGCTGCAGTGACTGGAGAAGACCACACTGGCAGAATTCCTCTACTGTACAGTTCTTAACAAACTGTGGTGTAGTGAACCTGGATTCACAGGGATGTGGGCCTGGCATTTCTGATTAGCAGGGTACTGACGGAAATGGCGCCCCCACCCTACCCCAGACCCCACCTGTTCTCTCTGAGCTCAGCTGCAACTTTCACAACATTTTATTTCGAGCCATTCCTGTAGCAATGCAAAGTATTTGGGACTGGTTTGGTCTTCAGTGGGCAATCAGGACCCATGAGAAATTTGTTTCAGTTTGGTTTTGATCAGGATTTATCCAGTTTGCACCTTCTGAAGGAAACGGGGATTGGACATAATCTGCCATCAAATTCTGTACATTGGTTGTTTTTGCTGCCACAGGCCAGGGCCGGCTGCCCGTGGCTAGAGTGTTGGACTGGGAGTCGGGAGATCCGGGTTCTAATCCCCACTCGGCCATGGACGCTCACTGGATGACTTGAGGCCAGCCACAGATGCTCTGCCCAACCTACCTCACAGGGCTGTTGTTGTGAGGATAAAATGGAGAGGGAAAGGGAGATTACGTTTGCTGCCTTGGGTTCCTTGGAGGGAAAAGGGCGGGATATAAATGCAAGAAATAAATAAATCCACACGGCCGCCTGCGTTTTTTATCTCACCTCGGGGGCGTGGCTATGGGGAGTGCCGTGATGAGTGCCTGCACTTACCACCCCGTCACTGTCGAGCAGCCTGCTTCTCCATTCATCCCGTTATTGCCTCTGCCTGTGTGCAGGACTAGTCCTTGTGCTGATTTGTAGGCACAGTTTTCAGAGGCTTTCTTGCCCCCAAACACTAACCCCCCTCTTCTGTGCATTTTTCTCATGTCTCTTTTTACTCCCAGCGACCAACGTGGAGCATCCCCTTTGCCCGCCTGAGCCAAGCTACGTGAGAGGACGTAACTATCCCTGTGGCTGTTTTTGCATTCCTGTCCCAGGGTAAGAGGTGTAGACACGTTTTGCAGTCTCAAACATGTACGTAGAGCAAGGGTGTTGAAGTGCTTTCCGTCTGAGGGCCGATGACCACTTCAGAGAAGGTCTCGGGGGCTGCGTTCCACTGGTGGGCGGAGCCAAAGGCAAAAGTGGGTGGGGCCAAAATACCAGCTTGGTTTAGCTTCTTACTGCCAACAGCTCAGCATCGCAACCTCTTAGGATGGGGAAACCTGCACAAATCTTGAGAAACCACCAAATTATGGAAGGTCAGAGGACAGGCATAGCACCAGGGGAAGGAGCATTCTCAGTGGCCTCCATAAGTCTTGGGACGTTGAAGGTGTCAGCTGGGAAGGGGATGTGGGCTGAAAACCTGGGAGTGGGGAGAGAGAATTGGTCTCCTTGAACCCCTAACAGTTTATAAGATCCTGGAGAAAGGCACAGCTGGCTGGGATCCTGAACAACAACATTCCTCTTAAGTGGTGCAGAGTTACGCTCTCCCACACTAGAGGCATTCAAGAAGCAGCTGGACAACCATCTGTCAGGGATGCTTTAGGGTGGATTTCTGCATTGAGCGGGGGGTTGGACTCGATGGCTTTCTAGGCCCCTTCCAACTCTGCTATTCTATGATTCTATGATTTTGTTACATCTCTCAGTGTCAACCACAGTGAGCTTAAATGGAACATCCCTATTCAGAGGCAGTGTAGCTTTGAAAAACAGGCACTATGGCCAGTCAGCAAGGAAGGGCTGTTGCCTTTACATCCTGCTTGTTGGTTTCTGAAGGCATCTGGGTGGCCTTCAGGAAGGTAGGACTCTGGACTAGATGGCCCTTGGGTCTGATCCAGGAAAGTTGTTTTTATATTCTCACGGTTGCCCACCTGAGGATATATGTGTGAGAAGCCACTCCGGGTTTCACTCAGAACTCTCAAGGAACTATCCAAGGTTGGGTAGCTCCTTGGGAGCACCTTGGATAGTTCCTTGGAAGTTCTGACTGAAACCCGGAGCGGATTCCCCTCCCCACTGACGCTGGAGCTACCAGGCTCCAAAGGAAGTGTATGAAGATTTATCCGGGGATGCTCCCTCACCCTCAAGTCTGGGCCTCTGGCTCAAAGGTGATTTCTGTTGACCTATTTTGGGTTTGTTTGTTTGTTTATTTCCCCTACAGGGACCCACACAAGACTCAGCTCCTCAGCTTCTTTCAGACCGACCTAGCTGGCAACCTCCCACAGACAGTTGTCGACTCCTTCTTTCCAAGCAGTATAACCGGTTTTTACACCAACCTGAACAAAGCGGTGGTAAAACTAGTAGCTTAAACCAGATATTGTCTTCTCAAGTGGAAAAACAGCAACAACCTTAGCCAGGGTGTGTATTTATAATTCTGCAGTTGCACTTTTTAAGAGCAGAAAGGGGTTCTGGATGCAGTTCAGGACGGGGTCGGAGCATGACACACTTGAAAACACCATCGATTTTCGATGAGGAAGACTTCAAACGCATGTCTTGAAATCAACGGGGTTCACAATGCTCACAAAGGCTCCCTCGGTCTGGGGGCAGGACTATAAGGCCTTGGGGAGCGCCCTTAGTCATGCTGCTAGATCTCATCATCAATCCTCATCCACGTACATTTGTCCTCATTCCTGTTGATCAAACCTGCAGCAGCAAGCAGCACAGCTCTCACTGAACAATACCATTCAGACAATAGGTGGAGAGTGCTGCGTCTCGAATGCACCCTGGCCCCAAAGCCCCACACCATCTACCTGCCTGTGTTAAGCTAGCATGTCATGGAGTTCCAGCTATTCTCCCTGACATGCTAGTCTTCTGTGTGCAGGGAGATTTCTACTGGGGAAAAAAAAAACATTCAAGCATGTGACCTCTGAAATATTAGGGGGGAAATCCTAACAGAACAGTTTGTCAGTGGAACAAGTAGAGATATAAAAGAAATTGAAGCCATGCGGGGGGGGAACAGGTCTTTTCCCATATTTTTTTAGAGAGAAAAATTGAAATTTTGGGGGAAATTGAAAAAAAGCAGTACTTCTTCTTTCAACACTCTTTATAGAACTAAAGTCACTTCTTTGCTTTAAGACAGCCTTCTCCAACCTGGTGCCCACCAGATACTTTGGACTTCAGAGTCTATCAGCCTCAGGCCCCATGGGTAATGGTCAGGAACACTGTTGTCCAAAACATCTGGAGGGCACCAGGTTGGGGAAAATAGCTTAAGGAACCTAAAGCAGCCTTTCTATCCCTAAAGGTATTTTATGTATCATTTAGCTTGCTCATAAAATTATAATTATATTTTAAAACTTTTAAAAGTAAACACACTTAGATTTCTAATTAATGTCTGAATAAATTAGAACTACATTAAATGACTTCTACACAGGACTCTATAGAATAACACTCAAACTATCAAGAATGCACAGTGTTGGCTCTACTCACATGATGGGAAACTGAATATAACTTCAGATCAACAATTTTAATAAGGACTGAAAGAAATAACTATTCTGCCAATCTTACAGAGAGGATTAAAACACACACACACACCCTGCCATGGCTTCATTATTTCCAGACATTTTACATCTCTAGTCTGCCTATAAAAGTATACCTATTACATAGCTTTTAGAAATCACTTTGGGTGGAGTAAAGATTGGGTAACAATATATAAATACTTTGTCTTTAATTCTAAAAGAAAATATTTCATCATCCAAAGCGGTTCGATTTTTTCCAGTTTTTCAGAAAAACAAACAAAACCTAGAGAGTCCTAGGAAGAAAACAAAACATGTTTTTCTTCTGAAGTTTTCCAGTTTTCACCCCCAGACTTCACATGTCTAGGAACACGTGGTCATGGCAGCTGGTGGGCTTCCCTCAATGGAGATACTTAAGCATTGGCTGAACATTTTCATCCTGCATTGAGCGGAGGGTTGGACTAAATGACCTCTAACATGCATTCCAGCTCTATAATTCTATCCCCTACCTGTACCATTCATCAGCTGCTCCGTGTGATTCTGGCAGTAACATTGTGCTACCTTACAGGTTTGTTGTGAGGTGCTAATGTGCAGTTCGTGTCCTGTAATTTAACAATAAAAAGATGGTGCTCTTAAATGGTTGCCGACCTATTATATGCTTGCATCGTAGCTGGAAAATCGGTAAACAGAGTCAACCATGGCTCTTAATGCACTGGTGGCCAGACAAGCTATTTAAGGGGGGGGGGGGGGAGAGAGAGAGAGAATTGTAAGTAAAGACCAATAATTAAAACAGCAACAATTTATTTGGATAGCATGGGACAGAGTTGAAAGGTGGTGTTGAATCAGGTGTGCCTGGATCCAGAGATGCACAACAATCCACACTGCGCATTCCCGTCGACCTGGCAATGTCGATAGAAATGCCCGTGCGCTTCCCGCAGCACAAGGGGAGACCACAAAGGCCGCTTTGGGTCAAAGGGCATCACATCGGCTGCATGTGTTGTTCCGAATCCATCCAGGGATTTCCGTGTGTCTGGAAGTTAATTCCACGTCTCAGTGTCCCGTGGTGGATGGGAATGCTTGGTTCGTTCGTTACGCAGTCGTGCCCTCATTGATTCATGGCAGCATTTCCCCCACCATCTGGCTGCTTTACACGTTCCTGCTCTTGCTGAATTTCCTTGGCTTTGAAGAGCATGCAGTTGCATCAGCTGCCTTCTTGCAACCGGGACAATGAGCAAGCCGCGAGCATTTGACGTACGCCTCCTCTCCTCTCTTCTCAACTCGGGTCATAGGAACATAGGAAGCTGCCTTGGTCAGATCCTTGGTCCATCTAGCCCCATATTGACAACACTGACTGGCAGCATCAGCTCTCCGGAGTTTCAGGCAGGACTTTTTCCAGCCCTACCTGGAGCTGAAGGCCAAGCAAGTGCTCTACCTCTGAGCCACGGTCGACTTTCTCTTAGCTTGCAAAGAACATCTGGCCATGGGCAGCTCTATCAGCTCTATGGGGATAAATGAAGTCCTTTTTGGCCCTGGTTAAAAACGGGCAGCAGTTCTGGGTCTGTTCATTATTCATATTCTTATTCCTCCGCAGGGAGAGATTCACCTGTTCTGCTGATTGAGTTTTTTCTTTTGAGGATGGCAGTAATAGGCCCATCGGGTAATGTCTTGATGATGTTCCAAGCTTCAAAACGGGAGAGTCCTTGCATCAGATGGGTGTGCACTTGCAATAATTCGTCTCCAGGCTGAACGGCAGGGCTGCGTTCGGTTGCCACCCCTGATGGAAGCAAAGCGAGTTTAGCTTTAACGGTACGGGGAAAGCTGTTTTAAAACACGACTCTTGTGATCAAATACCAAGTGAGCATCTGGTAAACCAGGCGTGTTGAACCTCTTTGAGCACAACAAGAGCTGGGTGAGGGAAAAGAGGTGAGATAATCTAGGGAATACTGGAGGGCGAGATTAGGACACTGAGTAGGCTGGATTTGGCCTGCAGGCCTGAGATTCAACACTCCTGGCTTAAACATTGCCAACTTCCATTTTCTTTGGCTTAGAAATTTCAGAATTGTAATTATTATTTTTCCCCATGTACACAGCAACAGCCCTCAATAACTCCTGTTCTAAATCCTTTTCTCTCTCCTGTGCTGGGAGTTCCACTGTGCATGTTATCCCTCCCTTTAACTTTTCCAGGTCTTGGAAAGTACACAGAGGGACCCCACCTCACCCTTTTCTCAAAGAGCATCCCCATTAGTTCGTAGAATCATGGAATAGTAGCGTTGGAAGGAGCCTATAAGGCCAACCCCCTGCTCAATGCAGGAATCCACCTCAAAGCATACCTGAGAGATGGTTGTCCAGCTGCCTCTTGAAGGCCTCTAGCATGGGAGAGTCCACAACCTCCCTAGGTAACTGGATCCATTGTCGTACTGCTCTAACAGTCAGGAAGTTTTTCCTGATGTCCAAGTGGAATCTGGCTTCCTGTAACTTCAGCCCATTATTCCATGTCCTGCATTCTGGTGATCGAGAAGAGATCCTGGCCCTCCTCTGTGTGACAACCTTTTAAGTATTTGAAGAGTGCTCTCATGTCTCCCCTCAATCTTCTCTTCTCTAGGATAAACATGCCCCGTTATTTCAGTCTCTCCTCCTAAGGCTTTGTTTCCAGACCCCTGATCATCCTCGTTGTCCTCCTCTGTACCCCCTCCATCTTGTCTGCATCCTTCTTGAATTGTGAAGCCCAGAACCCAGTGCCTGTTTACCCTACCCTGTGCCTGTTTGCTTTCTCTTCCCCTCCTTATTGTTTTATCATGGTTTTATTAGATTGTAAGCCTATGCGGCAGGGTCTTGCTATTTACTGTTTTACTCTGTACAGCACCATGTACATTGATGGTGCTATATAAATAAATAATAATAATAATAATAGATGAGGCCTAACCAGGGCTGAATAGAGGGGAACCAGTACTAGTTCATTGGAGTGTTTAATTTTTCAATAAGTGTTCCCTGCTGATTGGTAGAGCCGAAGGGCTTTTAATTCAGCTCTGGCTGAAACTTATCTATGCAAACTGAGGAGCAACATGATCCCTGCAAATAGTTCAAAAAAGATGAGCACTCTATTGCTTGCTTTCCTACCGTTAACGTACCTTTAAAAAGCCTGTTGATGGTTATTGGTTTATCTCCACGGATGGAGCCTTTGCCTCCTTCCAAACTGAAACCTAAACCTGCAGATGTCTTCTCCAGCGTCACCGTGAAGATCAGATCTTCAGATGCTGTGACAAAATGGAATATTGTTGGAGGGGAATCGGTTACAGGAAGGAATGTAGCTTCGGAGTACAGCTCCAGGGTTTGGAAGCAGAAGGACCTGGGTACAATCCTGGTATATCCAGGTACAGCTGGGAAAGACCTATGCATGACATCATGGACAGCCAACGCCTGTCAATGTAACCAATCTAGTCTAACCTGGCTGTGTTGGACTACAACTCCCATCAATGGAAGCTGGTGGCTCAAACTTCGTTACGGCTATGAATGCATTCCGGGTTTCAGTCAGAACTGGACAGAACTCTAAAGGAGCTATAGGAGGTGAATAATAATAATAATAATAATAATAATAATAATAATAATAATTTATTTGTTACCCCGCCTCTCCCTCCGGATTGAGGCAGGGTACAACACAAATAAAAACACCATAAAATACATAAAACTAATTCAAACATTTAAAACTAATACATTATTAAAAGCAGCACATTATTAAAAAGGCATCTTAAAATTCCAATGGGTAGGCTTGCTGGAAGAGATCAGTCTTTATGGCTTTCTTAAATTCCGGAAGACTGTTAAGCTGACGAATATCTCTCAGCAAGCCATTCCACAAACTGGGAGTGGCAGAAGAAAAGGTCTTCTGGGTAATAGTTGTCAGGCTGGTTTTTGTTGGCTGGAGTAAATTTTTCCCAGAGGACCTGAGTGTGCGGGGTGGATTGTATGCCCTGCACACTTTTGAAAGTTAAAAGACACAGAGATTCTATTTGTGCTGACCATTTGTTAATTTCCAAGAAGCAGGTAAAATAATTTAAAAGAGTATGTACATCAGTGAAAAAGACTTTTCCAGTACAAAATTTATCTGCTCCCAAAATGAAGCAACTACTGGACATGGCCAAAACATATGTTTAAAAGAAGCATTCACTGTGTTGCACTGCCAGCAACTAGCTGAATAAGGCAAAGCAGCAGTTTTTGCAGCTGAAACTCTCCCCATGGCCTGAGTTTGATACCAGTGGAAGCTGGTTTCAGGCAGCCGGCTCGGGTCGACTCAGCCTTCCATCCTCCCGAGGTTGGTAAAATGAGTACCCAGTTAGCTGGGGGAAAGGTAATCACGGCCGGGGAAGGCAACGGCAAACCACCCCGCTATAAGGCCTGCCAAGAAAACGTCAGTGAAAGCTGGCGTCCCTCCAAGGGTCAGTAATGACTCAGTGCTTGCACGAGAGAGGTGGTGTCCAACAGACATGAAACAAATGTTTTTACTGAGTAATATGTAGCCTAAGATCACAAGTTCCATTGTAGATTTTAAAACGCGTTTGAGAACTCATTTGTTTTCAATAGCTTTTGGTATTTTAGCTTGATTTACTGTTCTTATTACTATGATTATTCTCTTATTTCTGTTTTGTGAAGCCCACAGAGGTTTCTCAAATTCCCAAATGTGCCCATGGGTCCAACCATACTGAACTAATGATATATAGTCCAGTGGGAGCACATGTGTGTGTTGGATCCTGGAATGGATCCTGGTTATGTTTTCCATTGCTTTGTTAATTGCTGAGGATCTGGAGGAACAGAAGACTCAGCAGAAACTTAAAGGTCAACTCTACACCTGGACATTGAGTGTCATAATTGAATAATTGTCTAACTGATTGTCTTCAATTAAGGGTTGCAAGGAGTTGCATCATTGTACAGGGTGTCTATAAAAGTAAATGTATTTTCATGTTCATGATAACTTCCATGTCCCTTACCCAACTTGATGTGAGCTGTATTGACTGACCGTTTGTAAGTATTTGTATCTGTACTGCCATAACTAAATTATATATTTATTTGCCAGTAAAAAGGTTTATTTTAACCTACCTAAATCTCTGTCTTAATTCATGTCTTTGCTGACTTGGCTGAGAACCGCTGTAATCTCTGCTAGTTATTATTATTATTATTATTATTATTATTATTATTATTTATATAGCACCATCAATGTACATGGTGCTGTACAGAGTAAAACAGTAAATAGCAAGACTCTGCCGCATAGGCTTACAATCTAATAAAATCATAGTAAAACAATAAGGAGGGGAAGAGAATGCAAACAGGCACAGCGTAGGGTAAAACTAACAGTATAAAGTCTGCACAACATCAAGTTTTAAAAGCTTTAGGAAAAAGAAAAGTTTTTAGTTGAGCTTTAAAAGCTGCGATTGAACTTGTAGTTCTCAAATGTTCTGGAAGAGCGTTCCAGGCGTAAGGGGCAGCAGAAGTCTCTGTAGGGCCCAGACAGAGACTTAACACAAAAGGTTATATGCCAGAAACTCAGTCTGTGCAATAACTAAACAGCTTCTAAAGCCATAACTCAACAGTGTGTTGCATGCAGAATGCCCCAGCTTCAGTGCTTGACGTCTCCCAGGAAGGCTGGGGAAGACCTGTGTTCGAGACCCTGGAAACTTGCTGCCAATCAATCTAGTCCCCCCGCCCCAGGCCTTAACTGTGCCCCCCATGGGTGCACTGACCCCACCACTGCCAAATTCCCCCTGCCACCTGTGCTCCAAGTCTTGGTCGTTCCTCGTCCCACAACCCACAACATACCAAGAGCACCTCTTGCTTAACCCGTTATCAAAAATAGTACTCACTAGAGTCCGTTGAAGTTTCACTTCCCATGGATGCAGAAGAGTCGACGGATACATTCGGGCTGTTTTCTCTCTCTTTGGGTTTTCTTGTGACGACGACCGCCTGCCTGGGGTGCCGTGCTTTCCGCAGGATCTCCAGCGCTTCGGCGTGGGTCGCACCTTTGAGAGACTTCCCATTGATCGATAAGACTTCGTCTCCTTTCTGGATGGTTCCTTCTTGGAATGCGAGCCCGCTGGGGAAAACTCTATGGATCTGTGTGAGGAAGCCCGTCCACACACACACACACACACACCCCAAAAAGAAAGGCGTTTTGTGACTTCACGTTCCCAAGTGCCTCGACTCGTGCATTCGCCTTTGGAGAAGGTGGCGGAGTGCGATTTAAACCCCTCTCTTTGCAAAGTGGTTTTGTGGAGTACAAACGCCCTAACCCAGGTTAGCAAATCTTCTGGGGGTGGGGGGGAAGGGACAGGGTCCTGCCAGTGTTGGCCCAAGACATTTTGCAGCCTGAAGCAAAGGACCATCCAACACCACTAAGGCACCACTTCCTGTCTTTGTCTGTCCCCTTAAGTTGTGCCACCTGAAATGGCCGGCTATGGTGGACGGGTAAAGAGACATGGCCAGGTGAGAAACCTCGGATGGCTGAACTGGGGCCTCAGGTGGGCTAGATTGGGCCTGTGGCTTAAAGTTCAACCCTCCTCCCCTAGCAGGTGGGCAACGCTTGGTTGCATATTGTCACATACACACTTTTCCCTGATCCCGTTTTCCTGGGCATGTCCAGAGGTAGCACCCTGTGTACTGCCAGGCACTTCCTCCCCCCTTTTCTTTCGACCTGAGCGACAGTATGCTTGCATGCCAGGGCGTGGGGTGTGTGCTTCGAAGTGTTGTTAAATTGATCTCTCCTATTCCTTGCCCCAATGCAGCTGATACGGGCGATAAGATCATACTGTTAGGTTTGCTAACTGTCCCTTGTCCATTCTGGGGGCCCAGCATCCTTGCAGGTGGCTGCTTGTCGTACACAACATTCTTTGCATACCGTGAAGTGGGTGGGGGATGCAGGGTAATCTATTGGGGGTTGTGGTCAGGGCAGTGGGCAGTGCAGGGCCACCCCTTTGCTCCTCTCTGCTGACCCCTTTTCTTCCTCTCTTCCTCCTCTTCCACCCCCACCAGCAGGCTGCGAAAGAGGGTCAGATCATTAAGTACGTAAGAGCTCTGCTGGATCAGACCAAGGGTCCATCTACTCCAGCACTCTGTTCCCACAGGAGCCAACCAGCTGTCAAGCAAGGACCCACAAGCAGGACACGAGTGCAACCCATGTCCCCCAGCAACTGGTGCACACAAGCTTACTGCCTCGGACGCAGGAGGTAGCACATAGCCATCAGGGCTAGTAGCCACTGATAGCCTTCTCCTCCAGGAATTTATCCAACCCCCTTTTAAAGCCATCCAAATTGGTGGCCATCACCACATCTTCTGGTAGTGAATTCCATAATTTCACTGTGCGCTGTGTGAAGAAGTGCTTCCTTCGATCTGTCCTGAATCTCCCACCAATCAGCTTCACGGGATGACCCCACTGGGATCTAGTATCATAGGAGAGGGATTCTTGCCAGACATCTGAACAAATCACTAGCTTTTGAAATTAGGCGGAGGGTTGCAAGCAGCTCTAGGTGTGCCAACCCTATGTTTAAAATGGACAGTGTACCAGAACAAAAATACTCACCGTCATAACTTTGTTTTCTAGGTCTACTCCACCGGCTAAGCTGAAGCCAAGACCCGCGCCTTCTTCTTTGTGCAGAATTGTAACATGGATGTCGCTGAGTTGCTGTGCATTGGAGAGAGAAAAGGAGAGAATCCTGGTCAATGTGCCAGCAGAGTACAGAGACGCATTGGGAAGGACAGGCCTGCTTACTTTTAGTTGCTAAAAGGAGGGGGGAATTTAGGCAAGCACAGCTTTTCTTCTTACCACTGCAGTACTGTGATGTGACAAGCTTCACTCACTGACGTTCCCTCTTCTGTGAAATTATTAAAGCAGCAGCTGCTCTGTCCTCCATTGCCAATAGGACACCCTGGGAGTAGGTACCATTACATGGGCAGTTAAGCAGGATTCACGGGGGTTTCAGCTTAGCAACACGTGGTATTTATCAATACAGATCTGCTGCAGCCTTCCCCAACTTGCCACCCTGCAGAGGTGTTAGACTAAAACTCCCAACATCCTATAAAATGCAGGAGAATGTGATGGTCATGGGCTGGGTCTCAACAGACTTGGACAATGGACACAACCCATATTCGCCAGCAAAATATAGGGAATCCTTGGCGGTAATGATGGAAGAAAAGTTCATTTCATTCATTTTTGAACTGAATTCTTCATGCACTATTCAGCGGGTGCAGTAGCCGTGAAGAAGAGAACCAAAATCTCATTCTCTACAGAGCTGCTAAAGATAAAAAGAACCCGGTCTCCTTCCCTCTCTCTTTTATGGCATCTGATTCCTTTTTCCCCATCTCCCAGGTTTCTTTCCCTCTTTTAAAAAGAAAGTCAAAGCAGCACACCTGTCAGCACCCGGGGGATGCATTGTCAGGGCACCTGCCGAAACCCGTCTCCTAGCAGGGGTCCACGGCCAGCCCCCTGCCTCTCCTCCTCTTCCTCCTTGTAGCCGCCACTGGTTATGGATGTACAGATTGTATACAATCTGTTTCATCTCTGTTTTGTAGAATGTCAGGCTCCTTTTGCTCCATTGATAGAACTGGATTTTTCGGTATCCGAATTTGCGCAAATGTGAATTTTTGCAAATTTTTACAAAGAAAACCCCCAAACTGTACAAATTCCCCCCTCCAAATGTGTGTTTCCACACTTTAGCTTATGGTGGAAATGTGTATTTTTGTCCATATTCTTTTTTTTTAAAAAAATTATATTTTTCTTGGATGAAATTTGTGCAAAATTCCTGAAGGTTAGGAAAACGGTCTGCAAGTCTGCAAAATCCATCCCAAAGAGGAAATCCAGTCCACAGCAGAATCCACAGGTCAGATTCATAAAACCTGCACTCATTTGGTTCCATTGTGGATTTCTCTGACATCCCCGACAAAGCCTTAGGAGGAGAGACTGAAAGCACTGGACATGTTTAGCCTGGAGAAGAGAAGGCTGAGGGGAGACATGAGAGCACTCTTCAAATGCTTGAAAGGTTGTCACACAGAGGAGGGCCAGGATCTTGTCTCGATCCTCCCAGAGTGCAGGACACGGAATAATGGGCTCAAATTACAGGAAGCCGGATTCCGGCTGGCCATTAAGAAAAACTTCCTGACTGTTACAGCAATACAATGGAACCCATGACCTAGGGAGGTGGTGGGCTCTCCCACACTAGAGGCCTTCAAGAGGCAGATGGACATGTCAGGGATGCTTTAAGGTGGATTCCTGCATTCTGTGATTCTACTGATGGTTCAGTTGCTCTCTCTGAAAAGCACCCTCCACTCACGTTGCAAACTTGTTCTGGGCAGTAGTGTGGCTTGGGCTCAGGGCGAGCCAATGGACAGTGCTGAGGAGGGAATGGCCCACTCAGGGAGTCCACTGTAAACACTTTGCCCAAGGCCCCTGGCCCAATGGACCCAGCACTGATTTTGACTCGTCATCTGAAGACCAATGAATGCAGAAGATCTTGGGGAAATTGTCAGTGTCCAAGATAAGAGACTTACCTTTAGTGTTGCCTCATCTAAAGTTTTCACCTCCTCCATAAGTTTCTCCAGCTCTTCAGGGGTGAGCAGAGAGATGACAGCCTGCCCTGAGGCACCCAAAGCCTGAGGTGAGGGGCCTTCCTGGTTGCCTTCCTCTTTTTCATTATCTGACCGACTTGCGCTGTAGTCCCTCAGTTCTGAGAGGCTGGGAAGTTTAGGAAGAGGAAATGAGAAATGGTGAGCCATCAGAGTCAACGGGCTATTTTGGAACTGTGTGCTGGCGGGAATGGGATTTGGAGGGGAGGGGGCTGTATTCAAGGAATGGGCTATTGCAGATCCTATTTACTATTATTTGAAGAGTCCATTTCCATTCTTCTCCGGGTCCAAAAATTATGGTATTTCAGGGGCTTTGTGGGGAATTTAAATGGCAGCTAGACCCAGCTGCTCAGCGCACCAGAACAACAACAATATAGAAGGGGCCACAGGGCAGGCATCTGCGAGGAAGAAGGGGGCCCATGGCGTTGAGGCCCCGGCAGCTGCCCAAGGATGCCAGGTACTGGTGCTGGCCTTGATTTCCCTGAACAACAGAAAATTGCTAGGGGATCTGTGCAGGCATGAAAATCAGCAGGATAAAACATGCTACCTCCCAGCTGCTTTTTGGCGGTGGGGGTGTTTAGATTTTCGGGTTCAATAGTAGCTCCTTCAGCCTGCATTAAAGGCCATTCAAGAAGGTGGTCCAGATTTCTGGAATGGCCTAGGAAAGGTTCTAAAGCAGCCTTCTCCAACTGGACACCCTCCCAATGTGTGAGACTATAACTCCCATTATCCCCAGTCAGCTCTGGCCAAGGGGCAAGTGATGGGAGTTGTACTCCGGTGCATCTGGAGGGCAGTAGGCTGGGGAGGGCATGCCTGGAACGCTCTTCCAGAACATTTGAGAACTACAAGTTCAACCGCAGCTTTTAAAGCTCAGCTAAAAACTTTTCTTTTTCCTAAAGCTTTTAAAACTTGATTTTGTTCTGACTTTATACTGTTAGTTTTACCTTACCCTGTGCCTGTTTACCCTACCCTGTGCCTGTTTACCCTACCCTGTGCCTGTTTACCCTACCCAGTGCCTGTTTACCCTACCCTGTGCCTGTTTACCCTACCCAGTGCCTGTTTACCCTACCCTGTGCCTGTTTGCTTTCTCTTCCCCTCCTTATTGTTTTATCATGGTTTTATTAGAATGTAAGCCTATGCGGCAGGGTCTCGCTATTTACTGTTTTACTCTGTACAGCACCATGTACATTGATGGTGCTATATAAATAAAATAATAATAATAATAATAATAATAATAATAATAATAATAATAATAATGAAAGGGGACATGGAAATTCCCCAAAACAGGTGGAAGTTTTGGAAAGTGGTCAAACCCATGGCTCTCTAGGACCCACCCTGACAACAGTAAGAGGCTTTTGTTTGATTTGTCTCTGCTTAGTAAGAAACCCATGGAACATTTGCCCACAGATTCTGCAATTCCTACCCTGTGTGTGTTTCCATCCATTTCTTCCCCAGTGACGTTTTGATTCCTACACAAGTTGAGCACTAAAAGCAGACAAAATGAAAGAGAGGGCTTTCGCCCCGCTTTGTAATTTCAAGGGGATGAGTCGGAATTTTTGCGCTTTGCTTTGAATGGGCATTTGTGATGCAACAATCCACTCTGGGTTGCAACACAGAATTCAGCGTCAAAAGAAAAGTTCTCTTTGTGGAGCTATTCAGCAGTTTGCCTCTTTCAGCCTGATAGCTGAATTCCATTGTAGAGGAGCTTTCAGGGGATGCATCCCTCTGGTGATGGGGGCTGGAGGCAAAATGGCCACAAGTGCAGGGCCAAAAATGCCAGTGTATTTTAGTATGAACCTCTGGGCTGCCACTAACTAAAACCATAGGAGCAGCATTTTGGCATTTTTGGAATGGGGGAAAACTGCACCCAAGACAGGAAACGGCCAAACCTTGGTTTTGGGAGAAGGGGGTGTGGCCAGTTAAAGAGGCGTGGCCATGTGGGTAAACCCAGAGGGCCAGATTTAGACCCTGGGAGAGCCACGTGCCACGTTCTGCACCCCTGATGTAAAACAATGGAAGGGTTCAAGGAAATTGTTTACAGTTAGGAAATACAGTGCATTCTTCAAATTATTGCAGTTTTAAACTATATTCGGCTGATATATTCAGCTGCACCCCTTCCTAGAGTTGGAAGACCTAAAGACAGTAGTGCACGCGCTGGTAACTTCGAGGCTCGACTTCTGCAATGCGCTCTACATAGGGCTACCTTTGTGCCTAGTCCGGAAACTTCAACTAGTGCAAAATATGACAGCCAGGTTGGTCACCGGTACATCTAGGGGTGAATGACCATATTACACCAGCTGTAAAATCACTACACTGGCTGCCAATTAGTTTCTGGGCCAAGTAGAAAGTGTTGGTTATTACCTTTAAAGCCCTACATGGTTTGGGTCCAGGTTACCTGCGGGATCGCCTTCTCCCGTACAATCCGCCCCGCACACTCAGGTCCACTGGGAAGAATTTACTCCACCCAACAAAAACAAGTCTGACAACTATTACCCAGAGGACCTTTTCTTCTGCTGCTCCCAGTTTGTGGAATGGCTTGCTGGGAGAGAGTCGTCAACTTAACAGTCTTCCGGAATTTATGAAAGCCATAAAGACAGATCTCTTCCGGCAGGCCTACCAAATTGAGTTTTAAGATGTCTCGCTTGCTGTTATTTTAATAATGTATTAGTTTTTATTTGTTTTAATCAATTTTATGTATTTTATAATTTTTTGTATTCTATGATGTTCCCCACCTCAATCCAGAGGGAGAGGCAAGTAATAAATTATTATTATTATTATTATTATTATTATTATTATTATTATATTTAAAATTTCCCAAATTGGCCTTACTTAAGAGAAAAGCTGGTGTCTGGAGAATGAGCTTCACTGGCGTGCAGGAGAACAGTTCCATTTTCTTCTCTGCAGGGCTTTGGCGACCCGTTGTGTGACCGCCCGGGGTTTTTCCCAAGACACAGAGCGAACTGAGGGAGGGAATAAAGCGATTTCATTAAAGCTGACGAGAAGTGGTTGCTGATGGAATAGATGTTGCTGTATTTCTCTTCACTGGTTTGCAGCATCTCGCAAGACTGGGCTGAGCTAAGAGGGAAGCTCCGAGCTCTTTTGCTTGGTGCTTTGGTGACCTGGGAGTCAGGTTCTAGGCCTTGCGATGGTAGCAAACTCAAAGAAGCTTCAGTCGGGGTGTTGTGGCTCATCTTTGGACTTGGGGAACATTCCTCTCTTGAAGAACAAGACGAATCTACATTACTCGCATCAAGGAAAGGCAGAAGATGGGTGCTTTCAGAAGCTTGAACATCAACATTACCACCTGACTCTTGGTCGAGATGAATTGCAGCAGATTTGGGCTCCCTCCTGCTGGGTGAGACTTCTTTTTGGATGGACAGCTTTGGGCTAAGCTTTCGGTTTCCATTTTCAGGGGACTGAGGCGTGCCCAAGCTTTCAAAAGAGCTGATCCGTTGCTTTATTGATGAACCTCGAGGTGAGGCCCGAATGATCTTGGAAGTGGAACCCAGTTCATTGTCAGAAACACTCCGGCGGTGGTCAGTGGTGTTTTTGTGAGCTACATCTGTATTTCCTTTCTTTAGACCTTTCAAGCTTTGGCGAAACCAGGCAGGTTTCGGTGCTACCGGGGGACCTTTCTTCACGAAGTCACCATCGTCAGACGACCTGGGTGCTTTGGAATCAGCCTCTTCCGTATCTGATCTCTGCAGGGCTGCTTCCGAGCATCCAGACGTTTGATTGCCTTCATTTGTATCAATGCCGGGGTGCAAGCTTAAGGAGCAGCTATCTTCCGACATGCTGGGATTAAACAAGCTTTTTATGCAATCGGAAATCCTAACCCAAGGGTCTTCTGTCGTAGCCTCAAGGCTATAATCCACCCTCGCTTGTCTTCTGAGCGCAGGCCGTTGAGTAGATGATGAGAGAGACTTCCCTGAATTAAGAAGATGTGATTAGCACACTTAAATACAATCAACAACTTATCAATTTTCCTCATGTACAGCACTATGACTTCTATGCCTATGAGTGAATGCTATGCCTTCTAGGGTAATGGAGGGCAGATTTGGGAAAGTCCCACTATCAGATAGATGCTGCCCCTGTAACAACGAGGAGGTGGAATCTATTTCCCACATATTATTCAACTGCAGCTTCTATCAGGAGGCAAGAAAAGCCCTTATCCATCCTTTCATGCAACGATTACCTGGACGATCATCCGTGACCCTTATGTCGGTCCTTTTACAGGCTCAAGATAAGCATACCACCGAACAAGTTGCTAAATTTCTTAATCACGCGATCCTTACCAGATCAGTTATGGTGGCAGGACTTTCCTTTGCTTCTAGCACAGAACTTTAAGGAGGCTCATGCAATCATACTCTTTTTTAATTTCATGTATTTTAAATATTTATTATGTGTTTTTATATGTTTTATTGGTCTGTTGATTGTAATAAAAGGAATTGTAAGAGTGAACCCTAATAGCAGGAGGAAAGGTTGATCCATGCCCCAAATTTAGCATAGCATAAACTGGTAGCCATGATCATATAAATGCCACCTTCTATTCTGGTTAGTTTTTAAGTTAGAGTCAATAGAATACTAGAATTAGTAATAGTTTACCAAGCTAAATGTTGTGCTAATCACGCAGACTGTAACTATGCACGCAGCATAGTGTAGCAATGTACAAAGTCCTTTCCCCTATTCTTTTTTTTTTAAATTAATACTTTTATTTATTTTCCACAAAGACAAGACACATAAGGAAAGGTTAAAAAAAACAATACAAACTATACAAACTAAATCACAACGCAAACATCTCCTGAAATAAATGCAAATACATAAGGCTATATTCCATTTAAAGCGATCTCCGTGTCAGATGGCAAATATCAATTATTTCTAGTTAACCAGGTCCAGATCACATAAAAGCAAGCAAATTTATATAGCAAAGGCAAAGATACAAGTTATATATAAAATCCGCATACAAATATATCATCTTTGCAGTTCTTGTATATGCTAAATAAAAGGATTCCAGTCCATTACGTATCATTTCCCCTATTCTTGTGTATGTGTATTATTGTATTATTAATCTATCTGAATGAAATTGTTCCATTGATGCCAATGGGACTTACAGTGCAATCCTCTGCATGTCTTCTCAGAAGTAAGCCCCATTGGGTTCCATGAGACTTACTCCTGGATAAATGTCCATCAAACTGTAGCCTTGGTGATGACTTAACAGCCACTGATTCAGGGCATGAAACTGGCATTTCACTCCTTAAAAAATCCAACATTTCTGCTGCAGCAAGCGCTTTGCAGTAGACACTTGCTGACAATTGCACAGAACAAAACGTACCTTTGCTGGTTTTCCTTTCTTGATCCACAGCATCTAAGCACACGCTTGACTGTTCCGTAGCTCTCAGCGCTAAAGAGTTTGCAAAAACACTGTGAGTTACAACTGCCTTGCTTCTCTGCCGCAGCAGGTCTCCGGCTTCCTGTGAAATAAACAGGAAACACAAGTGTGACAAAACACAGTTGCACAAAACTGCATTCAGTGCACCCACGAGCTGTCCCCTGCCCTGCCCTATCCAGAATAGCGGTGCAGCATTTTCACAGACAGGATGAGCTGATCAGTAAGACTGACAAATGATGTAGCCAACCCAGTCTCCTGCCTTCAAGGGTCCACATTCATCAACCTTCAGCCTGGATTGATTGATTGATTGATTGATTGACTGATTGACTGGTTGATTTAGAGGATGTATAAGTCACCTTTTAAGGAATACTCTTCCAATGTGGTATACAGAATTTACAACCACAAAAAACAATAGGACAATTATAAAAACAATAATAAAGTAATCATAAAATCAAAATTAACAATATCAGATAACACCATATAATAGTGAACAGCTAAGATTTGAGGACCCGCTTGGAAGCCTGAAATGGTGAGGCTTGGCAGACATCAATTGGAACAGAGTTCCCCATGCAGGGGGCTACTCCTAATAAGGCCCTGCTTCTCATGCCCACCAGACTAATTGCTTCGAGAGTAACACACAAGCAGGGCCTTCAATGTTGATCTCAGTTTGGGCACGTTGGTATGGGTATGTAAAGGCAGACCTTCAATCTATCTGGACCCAAACCATTTAGGGCAGGGGTGGGCAAGACACACATAGATGTGTGTGAATTTCGCCCCTGAATCCAAGGGGTAACATCTATTCTGGGTTAATCTAAGCATTCCACCCACCCTGTCAAAACTAATATTGATGAACATCTCTGAATGCATATTTGAAAATGGCAGTGGGTAGAAGAGTGAAGACCCAAAACCACCCATAAAAATTTATACCATATTTGGCCCTTAAGGTTTTGATCATATTGCAAAGCTTGCTACTTTCCTGCAACCCCCTGGACTGATGTCCCCCCGCTCCTTTGCTCACGCTTTGCATGTACTTCCTGGTACTTTCCATCTCTAAGCTGATGCTACCCAAGGGTATGGCCTACTTCCTTTTTCACAGCAAACATGCAGTTCTACACCCATCTTTAAACTTGCTACGCTTGTGCAGATGGACTAAAATGGGCCAGTTAAGGGTTGAGTTGATGTTGTTTTTAATGCGGTGATTGAATCAGCTTTGCTTTAAATCCTATTTCCTAATAGCGAACCTCTTCTCTGAGAGGGGATGCAAATGTAATCAAATGGGCACCATTAACAGACAAGGGGGAAGCATGAACAGCCTTGAAGAACCCCATGTTTTGCAGAAATGCAAATTAATGGGGGAAGGAACCATTGAGCAAAACCATCCTAACTGAGAGAGTGGCTGAAGGAGGGCTCCAGCCACTGACTCATCTGGGAGAGTTTGCCCACGCAACAGGAAAGATGCGGCACAGACAAGTCTTTGCACACCACATGTCATTCCATGCTATGTATGACCAGATTTGGCCAAGTCTCACCACCACCTGCATTCCCTGCTGTTGTCTTCTATTGGTGTCCCGAGATATCAGCAGGATTTCCTCCAGGGGTTGGGAGTTGGAGGCCAAGCCCTATGCCCTCAAGGAATCCATGAAGGCTCCATGAGCTGGATGAGGAACATTTTTCTCCCTCTCTCATAATACTAGAACCCAACGGGGTCATCCTATGAAGCTGATTGGTGGGAGATTCAGGACAGATCAAAGAAAATGGTTCTTCACACAGCGCGTAGTTAAACTAGGAGGGCTTTCTCCGCTGTGGCACCCCGGTTGTGGAATGAGCTCCCCAGAGAGGTCCGCCTGGCGTTGTACTGCTTTTGTCGCCAGCTGAAGACCTTTTTATTCTCTCAGTATTTTAACACTCTGTATTTTAATCTTATATCAATTTTGTTGCGTGGTTTTATCCTGGTTGTGCTTTTTATACTGTATTTTGTAATTGTGCTTTTAACCTGTTGGTTGTTTTATTATGGTTTTAATTTTTGTGAACTGCCCAGAGAGCTTCGGCTATTGGGCGGTATAGAAATGTAATAAATAAATAAATAAATATTTTTTAAAAACCTATGCAATTTGCTACCACAAGATGTAGCAAGGGCCACCAATTTGGATGGCTTTAAAAGGGGCTTAGACAAATTCCTGAAGGAGAACGCCATCACTGGCTACTAGTCCTCATGACTATGTGCTGCTTCCAGTATCAGAGGCAGTATACCTATGCACACCAAGTGCTGGGGAACATGAGGGGAGGTGCTATTGTACTCCTGTCCTGCTTCTGCGTTTCCCATGGACAGCTGATTGGCCACAGTGTGAACAGAGCGCTGGACTAGATGATTTCTAAATTGGCTTCTCTGCCTATAAATGAACTTAAATTCTATTTAAATTATAGCGATGATTTCTAAATTGGCTTCTCCGTCTCTAAATGATCTTAAATTCTATTTAAATTATAGCAATGATTTCTAAATTGGCTTCTCTGCCTATAAATGATCTTAAATTCTATTTGAATTATAGCAATGATTTCTAAATTGGCTTCTCCGTCTATAAATGATCTTAAATTCTATTTAAATTGTAACAATGATTTCTAAATTGGCTTCTCTGTCTATAAATGATCTTAAAATCTATTTAAATTGTAACGATGATTTCTAAATTGGCTTCTCTGCCTATAAATGATCTTAAATTCTATTTAAATTGTAACGATGATTTCTAAATTGGCTTCTCTGTCTATAAATGAACTTAAATTCTATTTAAATTATAGCGATGATTTCTAAATTGGCTTCTCTGCCTATAAATGATCTTAAATTCTATTTAAATTATAGCGATGATTTCTAAATTGGCTTCTCTGCCTATAAATGAACTTAAATTCTATTTAAATTATAGCGATGATTTCTAAATTGGCTTCTCTGCCTATAAATGATCTTAAATTCTATTTGAATTATAGCGATGATTTCTAAATTGGCTTCTCTGTCGATAAATTACCATGTGCAAATTTTATGCAAAGCTGTATCCCTCCCATCCACTGGCATCACCTGCACCCACTGAAAAGGGGCCTAATTGAGAACTGAAGCTTTTAGCTTGGGATGGATGACTCTGTAAAGTTGCCTTATACTCAGTTTCTCAAATTCCCAACATTATGTTTGTTCTGTCCTGTTTCTGCATCCGTTTGCAAATTTGTTTCTTAAATCCCCACAAAAAGAAATGTACATATTTTGGTGTGCGCTCTCTCTCTCTCTCTCTCTCACACACACACACACACTAATAATAATAATAATTGTATGCTCTCAGTTTTGAATACGTTTTTCAAAATATGCCACCCTTTTTAATTTAAAAATGGTTCCCCGTAATATAATGCAGTTTTGAGCACACCTTTCCCTAACATACACATTTTGGTGAGCATTTCTTCCCTGTTATGTGCATGTTTGGGTGCATTTTTTAAACTTGCGAACTGTCATGCAAAATTCGAGAACTTTACTGTATCACCGCCTTCTGGTTTGTGCATAGCTCCAGGAAGGTCAACCTCAATTTCTCACCCATGCCTACTTTTTACAGATGCACCTTTTACTACTGAGATCCTACACAAATTGACCACTGCCTCTGCTGCTAATTTTGTGGCCTCCATTCACAATGAAAACAGCTTACCTCAGCATTAGAAGGAGGCAGGCTTCCTTCCCCCGGCGGCTTGGGCCTCTCATTCACTTCTCCGCTAACCTGATCACTGTCGACACAATCTTGTTTGAAGTACTTTCTGGGTGGCGGTTTGGGTTTGGACGACCTGGGTTTTCTAACAAGGATCTCTGCGGACCTTTTGGTGTGGTTTGGGGAGAGCTGAGCAGCTTCTTTAAGCATCAGCGGGGAAGAGGAGTCTTTCTCCAGGCTAGTTCTGGAGGAAGAAAACAATGAGGTTGGCTGTCTGGTAATTGGTACATCAATACTATGTCCTTTTTCTTTGAGATCAGCCAGCTGGTAGGCAAGGCCATTTCCACAAGGCGACCCAGGGATGTAACTGCTGTCGCTGCTGGAACGGATCATTAGCTTTTGGGAACGGTGGTTGAAATGAGCAGCCATCTTCTCCGAATATTTCTCACACGGAGGTCTCTTATGCCAGCTGCTTTCCAGACTTTTAATGCCTGCATTTTAAACGAAACCAAAAAAAAGCTTGTTTTGGACCGAGGACAGAAATAACACTTATGTCCAGCATCGAAATATCTATTCAATGACTTCCATTTGCCTAATGCAGGGAGCATTTTGTTCAAGCACCAAAATGGCCTTTCTCTCATACACGCACATGTTGCACAGTAAAAGATGGATGGGAGCTAAATCAAAGCTGTGGTTATTCATTTATTAATTGTTATGCAGTTTTATATACCGCTTTCCACTAAGTTATCAGAATGGTGCCCGTGCATTGGGTGAAATCCAACTAAAGTCCTACTTAGGGTAGAGCCATTGTAATTATTATTATTTATTTATTTATTTATTTATTTATTTATTTAATTATATAGCACCATCAATGTACATGGTGCTGTACAGAGTAAAACAGTAAATAGCAAGGCTTACATTCTAATAAAATCATAATAAAACAATAAGGAGGGGAAGAGAATGCAAACAGGCACAGGGTAGGGTAAACAGGCACTGGGTAGGGTAAAACTAACAGTATAAAGTCAGAACAAAATCAAGTTTTAAAAGCTTTAGGAAAAAGAAAAGTTTTTAGCTGAGCTTTAAAAGCTGTGGTTGAACTTGTAGTTCTCAAATGTTCTGGAAGAGCGTTCCAGGCATAAGGGACAGCAGAAGAAAATGGACAAAGCCGAGCAAGGGAAGTAGAGACCCTTGGGCAGGTGAGAAACATGGCATCAGAGGAGCGAAGAGCACGAGCGGGGCAATAGTGTGAGATGAGAGAGGAGCATTTGAGAGGAGTAATGAATAGAACTGAAGTTTATTTATTTATTTAAGCATTTTTATGCCACCATTCAGCCAAAATAGACTACTTAATGTAGTCATGGCTAACATGGGTCCTACTCTAAATAGGACCTATGTTGGATTTTATCCAATATCAGTGCCACTAAAATACATCACTAAAACACAGCAATAGGACAATGCAATAATAGATAATTACTAATTAGCAATAAACTCTGCTGTGTACTGCAGACTATACCTGACTGGGTCACACCTCAGGGAAAGCCCAAGTGACACAGGCAAAGAAATCTAGAATCCAATTACCTGAACTGAAATTCCTTCCGACCACTAGGTAATGCTACCAAAGTTGGCTTCTATTGACTTTTTATCTAGTACAGCATCTAAAAACAATCTCTAGCTTTGCTAATATAAAAACTGCCATGTTTCTCTTTAACTTCTGTTCTCCATACCTCACAAGGAACCTTTGCATTTCACTTAGGGCTGGAGACAAATCCAGGTAACTGTAGGATTTTATATTTTTTAAAAAGGGGAATTAAGTCATTTCTTGCTTCTTTGTCCTATCAGCACTCGGTCCTGCTCATGCGCTTCCCAAGGGCATCTGGCTGCTGCAGTGGGAAACGGAATGGTGGACCAGTACATCAGGGGTTGATGGACACATTTGGGATTTCAAGAGTGTCGTGGGTGTTCTCACAAAATGGCTGCTTTTGGGGTTGGGGGTTGCCCATTCAGAAAATGGCTGCCATGGTGGGCATGGCAGGTTGTAAAACACTCATTTCCCAGAAAGCAAAGTGGTGAGACTAAAAGAAAAGTTGATTGTCCAAGAACTTAACTGTAAGACAGAGGGCTGAACTCTAAAATGCAAACAAACACTGTTTTGAACCCAAAGAAAGGGCAGCTTTTGCTTTGTAGGAGGATGTCAACATCACAGTTTAAAAACATGATTAATTAAAAAAAAAAGAATGCAAAAAGCAAAACGTATAAGAGTCAGGGAGCCTGATGGGTACCAAGAAAAGTGTCTGTGAACCCATTGCCACACCCAGGTACCATGTTGGGGACCCTAGCCATATATCTTTGGCCTGATCCATCAGGGCTCCACCAAATTCTTAACTTCTATGCCAAACAGATGACCTTACCTTCTGTATTCCACTGGTATTGCTCTCTTTCGAACTTGTTGCTTTCCACGGCTTGTGAAACGGCCTCCTTGAGCTGCTGTTCAGAGACCTGCAAAACAGCTCACCCTATCATGCTTGAAAAGTGGCAAAATCTGGCAACTTTCTCGAATCCCTTTTTCACACAAGGTAGCCTGTTCTCCTTGGAACTTTACTCCTTGGAGCAGTAAATTCTGAGGATGCTTCCACATAGAATCATAGAGTTCGAAGGGGCCTACAAGGCCATCGAGTCCAACCCCCTGCTCGATGCAGGAATCAATGTACATGGGATTCCCATGTATTCACCCTTCCAGGCCTAGACCCGCTTAGCTTCATCAAGGTTGCAGCCTCCCATGCCATCACACAAGATTTGTCCCATGGAGAGCTCCTAGCGCTACCAATCAAAAGTCATTCCGTATATTTCCCTCCTTAACCATTCTTTTTTCTCTGTTGTTTTCTTTCTTTTTTTAAAAAAAAAAATCCTAAAACATTTGTGAAGTTTAGGGAACAGCCTGAAGATTCAAAGTGAATCAAGCTGAATATGAGCCAACAGTGCGATATGGCTGCAAGAAAGGCCAATGCTATTTTGGGCCTGACAAGATGAAGTTATGACAAGATATGGCTGCATTAATAGAAGTATAGCTTCCAAATCACGTGAGGTACTGGTTCCTCTCTATTCGGCCCTGGTTAGGCCTCATCTAGAGTATTGTGTCCAGTTCTGGGCTCCACAATTCAAGAAGGACACAGACAAGCTGGAGCGTGTTCAGAGGAGGGCGACCAGGATGATCAGGGGTCTGGAAACAAAGCCCTATGAAGAGAGACTGAAAGAACTGGGTACGTTTAGCCTGGAGAAGAGAAGATTAAGGGGAGACATGATAGCACTCTTCAAGTACTTGAAAGGTTGTCACACAGAGGAGGACCAGGATCTCTTCTCGATCCTCCCAGAGTGCAGGACACAGAATAACGGGCTCAAGTTAAAGGAAGCCAGATTCCGGCTGGACATCAGGAAAACCTTCCTGACTGTTAGAGCAGTACGACAATGGAATCAGTTACCTAGGGAGGTTGTGGGCTCTCCTACACTAGAGGCAT
The DNA here is from genome assembly GCF_023053635.1 of Elgaria multicarinata webbii. NCBI lineage: Eukaryota > Metazoa > Chordata > Lepidosauria > Squamata > Anguidae > Elgaria > Elgaria multicarinata. The sequence continues at coordinate 17,841,917 of NC_086186.1, forward strand.
TCAAGAGGCAGCTGGACAAGCATCTGTCAGGGATGCTTTAGGGTGGATTCCTGCATTGAGCAGGGGGTTGGACTTGATGGCCTTGTAGGCCCCTTCCAACTCTGCCATTCTATGATTCTATTATTCTATGTGCGGAACTCCATCCAACCAAATCAGAAACGGATTTCCCAGCAATGGGCATACATCCCTAGTGATGTATGCTCTGCTCCAAACAACTGCAGACCAGATGCTACAGGGATTTGGCACCACCAGGAGGGCTTCACCAGATAGGGAGGCCACCAGTGAGGGAGGAAGCAGCAGCCAGGCACCTCTCCACTGTGCCTGGGTCCAGCTCCAGCTGAGAGCCCCCTCCCTCCTGCTACCAACTGTCTCTGGAGAGGCCACCAGTGAGGGAGGAAGCAGCAGCCAGGCACCTCTCCACCGTGCCTGGGTCCAGCTCCAGCTGAGAGCCCCCTCCCTCCTGCTACCAACTGACACTGCAGAGGCCACCAGTGAGGGAGGAAGCAGCAGCCAGGCACCTCTCCACCGTGCCTGGGTCCAGCTCCAGCTGAGAGCCCCCTCCCTCCTGCTACCAACTGTCTCTGGAGAGGCCACCAGTGAGGGAGGAGGCAGCGGCCAGGCACCTCTCCACCGTGCCTGGGTCCAGCTCCAGCTGAGAGCCCCCTCCCTCCTGCTACCAACTGTCTCTGGAGAGGCCACCAGTGAGGGAGGAAGCAGCAGCCAGGCACCTCTCCACCGTGCCTGGGTCCAGCTCCAGCTGAGAGCCCCCTCCCTCCTGCTACCAACTGTCTCTGGAGAGGCCACCAGTGAGGGAGGAAGCAGCAGCCAGGCACCTCTCCACCGTGCCTGGGTCCAGCTCCAGCTGAGAGCCCCCTCCCTCCTGCTACCAACTGACACTGCAGAGGCCACCAGTGAGGGAGGAAGCAGCAGCCAGGCACCTCTCCACCGTGCCTGGGTCCAGCTCCAGCTGAGAGCCCCCTCCCTCCTGCTACCAACTGTCTCTGGAGAGGCCACCAGTGAGGGAGGAAGCAGCAGCCAGGCACCTCTCCACCGTGCCTGGGTCCAGCTCCAGCTGAGAGCCCCCTCCCTCCTGCTGTCACCTGTCACTGCTGAACTTTCCAACTAAGATTGTAGTGCCTGAGTTTGCTTTCCTTTCCCCCCTCCTCCTCCTCCCTCCCAATCCCCTTTCCTTTTGTGTCATGTCTTTTAGATTGTAAGCCTGTGGGCAGGGACTGTCAAGAAATACTTTTGTAAGCCGCCATGAGAGCCTTTTTTGGCTGAATGGCGGCATAAAAATCCTTAAATAAAAAAATAAATAAAAATAATGAGCAGGTCAATAGGGGAGAAAGTGGTCTCCCAGGTATCAAGGTGCACCCCTCCAAGCTGCCAAAGGAGTGCAACACCGTCAAGAACAGATTGAATGCCAATATCCTGGGACAGAGGAACCATCAGCCACAGTGCCTTCATCTTGTCAGGATCCAGCTTCAGGTTATTAGCCCTCATCCAGCCCATTACTGGGGCCAGACGGCACTGAACCACCTCCACAGCCTCACTTAACTCTGATGACCAAAAGAAATAGGATTGACTGTCATTAGGGGTGTACGGATTGTGTGAAAACCGCTCCACCTGTGTTTCATGGATTTTTAGGTATCTTTCCTTCCGTTGTTCATTCATGGATGGGGAATCCCCACCCCACCCCCGGAATTTTGTTCTACTTGCACAAATGTGCCTGTGCATATTTGATCAAGTGTAACTCAGCACTAATGGGAATTAGCACGGACGTAAATTAGTGCAAATCCCCCCCCCAAAAGTGAAAAACCACGGATACACATGAGTCAGGAAAAGGCAGTCCGCTGTGGGATCTGCAAATCGGATTCATAGAAATCCAAACGAGGGATGGTGTGATTAACCAACTGGGTCCAGGAATCTGGTGGACTCTCCTGCGCCTGGCTTCCTGGACCACGCTCGCTGAGTTGCGCATGCCCCTGGTCCTTACAGGATCCATCCATCCATCTCTTCGGTGACTTGCCCTTCGTGTAAAAATGGCAACTCGTGTTTTTCCATAAATCAAATCTTTTGCAAGCGGCAGCCCTAAAGCGGCCGTTCATGCAACATTCCAGGCCTAAATGGTCCATTTACCTTCGTGGGCAAAAAAAAGCCCTGGGTGCCCATTGGGACTTCCTAGATAAAAGAAGCTACAAAAGCCTTCTTTGGCCTGGGGCTTTACCTGATCAGCAAGGTCTTCCTGGCTCTGGGTGTGTATTTTTGGCTTGGACTCCCTGGTTCACCTCTTACAGCTGCCTCCTATCAAATGCCCAGACTCTTTTGTGATCAATCAAAGAAGCTGAAGTGCAAAACAGTTGCTTTTATTATGCAAACTCTAGTTAGATCAGCATCGCCTCAGGTTATATACAGAATCCATAAACAGCTGCAAAGGACTAAGTCTATAGGCAGCTTTGCACAATACAGGGCCACTTAGGCTAGAAACAACTCCCGTAGGTTAATGCACTATGTTAGATCGCAGCAATGAAAACTGGTGCCGGCTGTCTCTTCAACAACCTGGGTGACTGGTTAAGACTCTTCCTTAGATTGGTTTTCCCAGAGGGACCTTCCCTACACAGTCACCCTTTTGGAACACCTCACGAGTTGACATTGCTCTTCTTGCCTAGTCTGATGTCTCACCCTGGGATCTCATATTTCTAACTCTTCCTGCTCTGTCATTTCCATGGGTGAAGAGGGGCTTCAGGAAATCCTTCCACCTCCTGTCCCTCTGACTTCAAATCATCCATGTCTTTTTTTTTGGGGGGGGGGGTGTCTCTCTGCAGAGTTGCTGGGCCAGATCCCTACACTTCCCGCTCAGCCCTGACACTTGAGCATCATCAAAATGTAGATGCTTCATAGATCTGCCATCTTACCTGTGGATCAGGATGTCTGCTGATAATAATCTGCACAGCGCCAGGACTACAGTGGCTTAGAACTGCGTGGACCTCATTAAGGGACATATTGTGAACCGACGCCTCATTGATTTCTACGATTTCATCTCCACACCTTCAAAAAAGGAAGCCAGGAATGTGCATCAGTAGTTTTCACCAGAATTTGAAAGGAATAGATGATATGTTGAGCCCCAGCATGGAGTAAAGAGTATAGATCTATCCATTTTCAGGATATTTGACCTTGCTAAATTGGTGGCCATTTTCATTGGATTACTTTGACATTCTGCACAACTGTAGACCTTGTCGGAGAGATCATGGATGCCAGGTTTCATGTTATTAGCTAAACAGGTGTCGTTTTTTTTAAGCAGCAGAATGTTGAGGCTTTTGTTGAACCCCTTTTTTGGGGTGACTCAACTAAGGGAGCACTCCTGCACCCCTTTAAAATCACCCAGATATGCCATGTGGAGAGGCCATGTAGTTCTCATGCACCTGTTCTGGCTTTCACACTTCTGTGACTTCTCTAAACTTTCTACTGATGTTCTTTAGCAGGAAACAGACCTGCAACACAAAGACTTCAGCAGATATGCTGCACCCACAATTTCCTTCCTGCTTGCTAACTCCGACCTTTCATTTTGGGGACTTACTTAAAAATTTCCATCTTAAGTATGGAAAGCAGAAAGAGCAACGCTGTGTAAGCTTGTCTTGTCACAAGCAGCCTAATTTAGCTTGTCACTTTGCATTCAACCAGTTATTTTTTTTTAATTATTTTTACAAAGTGAATACTTCAACCACCCTGGACATTCCACCAAGGACCTCAGGCTGGCAGTTTAAAGAAATTGAAATCAGGAGCTCAGCTTGAAACATGAGATTGCAGAACAAGAGATGATAAAGAAATTTGATTGTGTTGATCAGGGACTTCTCTTGACTGTGGGTTGAAACCCACAAAAGCTCAAGCTCGTTTATTAAAATATCTGAACAACAGTTTGTCTGTATTTGTGCTACTCTTAACCCTTGAATTTGTCAACAGAAGGCTAATACATTATGCTATAATATAATGATAAAGTGTGCATATGATTTATTTATTTATTTAAAAATATCAATAGCTTGAGCATGACAACATTGGCTTTGTGGGGGTCTATGTGAAGTCACTCTTTTGGATGAGGTTTTTAGACAGTCTTTCGCTACTGTTTTGAAATACCCCATTTGTTGCTGGGGGCATTTCTACTCCAAGATCTGTTTATCCCTGCTGGCATCACTGACCTCTATTCTATTCTATTTATTGCTGGCTTCCATTCTATTCTTCCCTTTTTCTAGCGCTGTTACTCCTTCCATTTTAGCCCTCATCCAACAACCCTACAAAATATACACAAATGTGTTTTGGGGCCATCTTCTAACGCCATAAGAAAGCTGTCTCTGGCGACATAAATTTTCCCCAAATGAATCGCCATGGCTTGTGCCAAACTATGGACACCCAGTGTACTTAATGTCCACTTTCTCCATTTTACCTTGGAAAAAAACATGGGCATTTTTACATTGCACGATATTCCTTTGTTTGGGGACATAGAGTCACTCCAGTAGTAAAATTAATAGATACTCAGGATCAGTAGAGGCTGGCGGCTCTGATATCAGTGGGGCAGTGAATCCGCTCTGGGTTTCAGTCAGAACCAGTCAGAACTCTAAAGGAGTGATCCAAATGCTGAACTGAACCTTGGATAGCTTCTTTAGACTTCTGACAAGTTCTGACTGAATCCCAGGGTGGATTCACTGCCCCACTGACATCGGAGCCACCAGCCTCTGCTGCTTGGGATATTTTATGCCCCATGTGTGTTTTTCTTTGCAGCCAATTGTAACTGGTAAGAAATCTGGGGACATTGCAGAGGTGACAATACCAACAATGTCATCAGAGGACTTCATTGTAGGTCTATGTCTACATAAACCCTGTAATGTGAAGAGCAATTTGGGTAAGATTATTACCCCACTCTGTTGTACAAGGATTAGCTCAGTCACACTCGCTCACAGTTCCTCTTCAAGAAAACACATTCCCATTGCTAATGGCAGTGCCAGCTACACTCCAATTCTCCGAGCTGTGGGAAGTCTTAGCAGTGCCGTGCTTACCCATAACCTAACAGTAATAGAGATATGTCCTAATCTCTCACACTTGAGAGACAGCTGGTATTGATCCTCATTGCACCACTTATGAATACTGTCCTTGTGAATTTGTCTTTCATATTTCATCCACCCCATTGCCTCTTTTCCCGTATTGGATTTCCCCATTTATTAATTTTTAGCTATAGTCCTTCAGCAATTTGCCTATGTGAATATAACACACACACACACATTAGATAGATAGATAGATAGATAGATAGATAGATAGATAGATAGACCAACGGACTGTTTCACATTGGGCAAACCTGCCGGACAGGTCTAGCCTAGCACTTCCTTTTGTTAGGCAAATGCAGGTGATACGTTGCCATGAGAACTAATAGCCAATGGCTTCTTGATACAGGGCCATTTGAGATGGGGGATGCTCTGAATGGGAAGAGGCATCATAGTAGATCTCTTCCTACCACCTACTCTTCCTACTGCCAGCAAAGCACGCTGTAGCCCAGGCCTCTCTGAAGTTCCCAGTTTTGAGTCAAATTGAGAAAGACAGACAGATGAGTCTGGGATCTGCAGGCCCTACAGGCCTGAAACATCTCACCATTCAAGGGAAGCAGGGTGAGCAAAATATGCTGCTGAAGCCATGAACTCTTGACGTACCTGAGCCTTCCATCCATATGAGCCACAGAACCCGGAGAGAGGGCATGGATGAATATTCCTGAAATGCACTGGAAATAAGGGATGCTGCATAATCCAATCCCTAAACCCACTCCAGCCTCTGTGGAAAATATATTAGAAAGATACAAAAAAAATGAGTCATTTAAAATTAAAACAGTTACATGGTCAGCCCATAAGTCACTAAAGGCAACATTTGAAAAAAAGAAATTGTTCTTTCCTTCCTTTTCTTTCTAAATACTCAGATTTTCCCCACATGCAAACACATTTTCTCTTTCAAATATCCCATCTCATGCTGGAACTAGACAACAGAGTTGGCACTAGGGATGTATGAGAAATTTGTTTCAGCTTGTTTTTGATCAGGATTTATCCAGTTTGCACCTTCTGAAGGAAACGGGGATTTGGACATAACCTGCCATCAAATTCTGTACATCGCTGCCACAGGCCAGGGCCGGCTGCCCATGGCTAGAGTGTTGGACTGGGAGTCGGGAGATCTGGGTTCTAGTCCCCACATGGCCATGGAAACTTACTAAGTGACTTGGCGCCAGTCACAGACTCTTAGCCCAACCTACCTCACAGGGTTGTTGTTGCGAGGATAAAAATGGAGGAGGATTATGTATGCCACCTTTGGTTCCTTGGAGGAAAAGGGGTGGGATATAAATGCAATAAATAAATAAATAAATAAGTAAATTCTGAACTTGCAATGTGATAAGCAGACCCCAAAAATTGTGTTGGGCAGCATGCGTACATTTGAAAAAAAACTTGCATGAAAAAATTGCATACTTTTGAAGAATGTACACAAAAATGATTTGATCAATGGCAGAAGAAGGTGCACTTTTCAAAATTGTGCTCAACAGATGCCTGTGTTTGAAAAAATATGAACGAAAATACAGACTGATATGGACTTGAGTCAGAACAAGCTTTGAGATAAAATTCAGAGAACCTTAGCAAGCTCAGGTTTTGCTGATTTGCACACAAAAATATAAATATTAGGAAAAGTGCAAACAAAAAAATGCATACGCGAATTTTCATGTGGACTTTAAAGGTTTTTTTAAAAAAAATATATATTGTAAATATCAACAAACAAAACAGAAAATACATTGTGAAAATGGAAAAAGAAACCCATAGATTATATATATATATAGAGAGAGAATTATCATTTCCATCGTATAAACTGTAAAAAAAAAGGGGGGGGAGAATTATACAAAGGTTTCAAGAAAAGCATACCAAATATCTGTATATTTATCCTCTTCAAGTTGCATCTATACAACACTCGTTTAAAAATTTGAAAATGTTATTAGGTCCTCGATCCATAGTGGATTTTAAAGTTAAAATTCATGCGTTTCTGGAGAGTTGGGCCAAACCAGTACAAAAGTTAGAAAAATGCGAAACTGAATGAAACCAATGTTGACAGATCCACCCATCCCAAACTCTCACCTTTATTTAAGGAAACTTCCATAATGATCCTGTCATTGGCGTTGGTGGCGTTCAAGGGGAAAGTGGCACTTTCTGAGCCGAAGGAGCTGGTCTCCTTGGTTATACACATGCTTGTGCTCAGCGAACGGCAGAGATGAGACGATAAATAGCTGGCTGCCAAATGCGGAGTGCTGAGGCTCGTTCGGACCGTGAGCGTGAGAAGACCTTTCTTGGCCTGTTAGAAACAAGGAAGGAGCATCAGCTGTGATTGTTCCTACTTGTTGGTTGGGTATGCCACCGGCATAAAAAGACATTGTGTAGGGCTGTAACCTTGAATTTCTGCAACGCTTCACAATGTGTGAGTCCATGCATCGATTCGCTGTTCAGTTCCAGGATTTCATCCCCTGTTAAATAAAAAGAAAAGGCCTTTTTAGGCATTCTGAGCATTTGTCATGTTCACCATTTTTCCGAACATCAGCAGAAACCAAAAATTCCAAAATTTTGTTCTTTTCCAGTATTTGAAGTCCACTTCTGAAATCTCTTCATTGGCTTCCAATTCACTTCAGAATCCAATATAAACTTCTCCTGTTGACCTTCAAAGCTTTTCACGGTCTAGCTCCTTCCTATCTCTCCTCTCTCATCTCACACTATTGCCCCGCTCGTGCTCTTCGTTCCTCTGATGCCATGTTTCTCACCTGCCCAAGGGTCTCTACTTCCCTTGCTCGGCTTCGTCCATTTTCTTCTGCTGCCCCTTACGCCTGGAACGCTCTTCCAGAACATCTGAGATCCACAAGTTCAATCGCAGCTTTTAAAGCTCAACTAAAAACTTTTCTTTTTCCTAAAGCTTTTAAAACCTGATGTTGTTTGGACTCTATACTGTTAGTTTTACCCTACCCTGTGCCTGTTTACCCTACCCAGTGCCTGTTTGCATTCTCTTCCCCTCCTTATTGCTTTACTATGATTTATTAGACTGTAAGCCTATGCAGCAGGGTCCTGCTATTTACTGTTTTACTCTGTACAGCACCATGTACATTGATGGTGCTATATAAATAAATAATAATAAATAATAATAATTAATCTATAAATACACATTTAAACACATTTTGGTACTGTCAGGATCAGGTTTGGACTCCTTGGTGTGGCAAATGTATCAAACTTGGAGGCTGAAGAAGGAGACCAGCCAAGACAGGAAGCAGGGGAGGAAATTCTCCAAGACTCTCCTGGAGTCAAGGAGGAATCTTCTCAGGAGCTTATCAAACAGGAGGCCCAGGGTCAAAGATCATCTTCCCCCCATCTCCTGCAACCCCAGAAATTCTGTCATTGTTGGAGTGGGCAGGAGCATCAGAACTGACAATTCCCAGAGTCTCCCACAGGGCCAAGTGGGCAGAGCTGAGATGACGTGGGAGGCGATGTGTTAGACTAGCCACATGGCAGAGGTTACAACTTGAAGATCCTCTTCGAAGGAGGGGTCCAGTAGAAGCTTGTCAAGCACATCGGGAAATTGTCCATTTGGTTGATAGAGAACTGCCTTGCTTTGTTAAGCTTAGAGGATAGCTCCTAGCATTCACGGGTCTGAAGAGGTGTCTATTTACTTGAATAAAGCTTTTTTTGTGTGTGGATTGCACAGCAGATGTGGATTCCACATCTCAGTGGGAGGGCTTAGAATCAGGACAGGTACATACTTTGAGATGAGAATCCCATCTCAACCTTCAGAGAAGTGTAAATCTAAAGAATGCAGATGGTGGCCACGGTGGAAGAAGTATCTACTCTTCGCGCCACTGGCACTTCCAGTACCAACCAAAACCCTTCCTCCATGCCTCTCTCAACATAGAGAAAGTGGGAAAAGGCAAGGCAATGACATCAGTGGTCATGGTCACACACACACTGACATCATCTGGATTGTAGACAGCCCACCCCTAACAACTCCAGATATTTGAAGGCCACAATCGTGTCTTCCTTTAAACTTCTCTTTTCCAAGCTAAATTGTCTTGGCTCAATTTATATACACACAGACAAAGTTCTCTCACCTTCTTGCAATCTTCCATCTGCAGCAGCTGCTCCTCCAGGAAAGATTGTCTTCACATATATGCCAATGGGACCATAAATACTATCTTGGCCTCCTACAATGCTGAATCCCAGCCCCTAACAAGAAAGCAGAGAAGACATTTTAGTTGATTAACATCTGCCATCTTTTTTCATCTGCTTGACCAATTGAATGAAAATTGTAGTGCCTATTACAAAGATCTCAGTATGTGTGCCACACAAAAACACGGGAACCAAATTAGCTCAAAAATAGTGTTTTTAACTGTGTTTAACCATTAAAATTGATTCCCACCAATTAATCAACTCAAGCTTTAGTTGATTAATCTACCAATTAAAGTTTGAGCTAAAACCAATTATTTGAGAGTTCGCAAAAAGATTCGTGTCCCTGCCTAGCAATGCATTAACCATGCAAGAAATAATGAGACTGCCTCAAATACAGTGAGTATTCCTTATTTAAATTTTGACCTGGTGTTCCCATCACAAGATCCTCAAAGTGGCATATAGTAAAATAACAAAACTATTTATTTATTATTTTTCAAAAAGCAGCAATTGAGTAACCTGTTTCAATTCCACCTTACCAAGAAATTAACCTCAAGGACTTGAGAAAGAAACACGCTCCACAGTGGAATGAAATGAGTTTGGATTCCGCAGCGGACCAGCGCTTTTTGAGTCACATGGATTCAGTGGAATTGCAGCCCAGTTTAAAAAATAAATAAATCTGAAATTTCATGCCAATTTAGTCATAAAAAATGACTTAAAATTAAAATTAAAAAAAGAAACAATGGCTGAAAATGCACGTTTTCCCTGTAGGCTAAAACATGAAAATGTACAAAGGAAGTTGCACAGTTTTGCAAGTGCAAGTGAAAATTTGGGAAATCAGAAAACATGATGGAATAAAAGACAGCTGACAATCTGCAAAAATCACCCCATTTTGCCTAATTTCCTTTTTAAAAAACAATTTTTCCTCACCTAGAGATGTGAAGGCTTGGAGGGGGAAAAGTCAGGGTGGGGAATTCCCAATCTCCCCAAAAGAAATCCTGGAGAGGAACATTTTTTAATATATTTTCCAATTTTTTTACCCATTTCTTCTGTGCTTTTTGCACCCAGGAGTTCATGTCTCTATTCACGAAAAAAAATCCATTTTTTGTGTACTTTATTTTCACTAATGCATGCCTGTCTGTGCACACTTTCTCTTAATATATCCATTCCCGTACACATTTTTTGATTGGAGAACTGCATTACAAAATTCAGAGACGTATGAATCCTGAAGAATAACTCTCCAGACGACACGTTAAGCCATGATGGTCAGGCATTTTGAGCTAAACATTACGGCTCAGCTTCTCATGCGAACCATTCCTAACTAAGGTGGCTACATAACTGCGGTATGCCCACTAACCGTTTGCTGCAAAAGGGTTAGTGGCCTAGCCAAGACTGAGAACATTGTCTGAACGGGCCCTCTGGTTCTGTAATTGGTTTGGGAACTGCAATGCACGCACCCATCCATGACAAGCTAAGATTCTCACCTTCCCTTGGCCTTTCATTAAGACGATATTGGAGATAACAGAGGCCTGCGAGCTGCACGATGCCTGCATCAGCTGGGCCGTACTTAATGATCGAGAGGACCGGGAAAGACGCTGCATTTAAAAGTGGGGGGGAAGCAACAGGCAGGAAGGGTTATTGCAATGCCACTTGAATGGATATTATTATTATTATTATTATTATTATTATTATTATTATTTATTAATTACCCGCCTCTCCGTTTTGATCGAGGCGGGGAACAACAGTAAATATAAAATACATAAAACTGAATTAAAACATAACATACATTGTTAAAACATCCTAAAAACATTTTTAAAACATCCTAAAATCCCACTGGACAGGCCTGCCGGAAGTGATCAGTCTTAATAGCTTTCTTAATGCTGTTAAGTTGACGAGTCTCCTCTGGCAGGCCATTCCACAGTCTGGGAGCAGCAGACCATTAGACCCTCGATGTTACGACCTGTGGGGTAGTGATTATTTTTGAAGTGCAAGGGCTTATCATCACGGTCCCCATAACTACACTCCCAAGGAGAGTCCAAAAGTGCATCTAGCTGTGTTGATCCATCTCTCTGTGTGTGCATTATATAGGGAGTACAGTGGAGGCTGGTGGCACTGATTGCAAGAGGGCCGTGAATCCATTCTGGGTTTCAGTCAGAACCAGCCAGAACTCTAAAGGAGCTATCTAAGGTGCTGAACCCTATAGGTCTAAGAAGAGTGAAGACCCCCTGGTTTATCTATTCCCACAGTGGTCAACCAACAACCTGGGAGAAGCCTACAAGCAGGACATAAATGCAACAGCACCCTCATACCCCTGTTCCCCTGCAACTGCCATAAGGAGGCATACTGCCTGCAATGCTGAGCTACTGTTATGCTTTGTGGCTCAGGTTCAGCCTCATCACAGCTCTGAGCATTCATTTGAAGAAGTAATGAGGGAAATATTTGGCCATAAAGCTGGGCACCAGCTGAGCTCTGCCTCACTGAGCTCTGCCGCCAGACGCATTTCCTCTTCCTCTTACATTGTTGGGGGCTCTTCCGGCCGCACTGTCCAGCTGCTGAGAGAGGGACTTCCTGTTGCTGTAAAGAGAATGGGACTGCCTGTATCGGGAGGCTGATTTTTTGGCCATGGGACTGTCGATTTCCCCTATCCAGTATGGACTCACACCTGTGAAGAAATTAAAAGTAGAAGTCATGGAAACAAACACTTTTTCATCGTAAGCAGCAGAGGAAAAAACAGAGACTAGGGCCATCGCTAGACCTAAGGTTTATCCCAGGATCATCCCGGGTTCGTCCCTGCCTGAGCGCTGGATGCCCTGTGTGGCACTTAGATGAACAGGTTTGACCCCAGGACAATCCTGGGATAAACCTTAGGTCTAGCTATGGCCTAGGACAGCCTTCCGCAACGTGGTGCCCTCCAGATATGCTGGACTACAACTCCCAAGATGGGTTTTGTAGTCAATGCATTTGGAGAGCACCCGGCAGGGGAAGGATGAGCTATAGAGGGGTGGGGGAACCTCTACTACTGGACACCACTTTCCACATCCACATTTTCAAACAGAAGTAGTGTTGTTAGCTGTTGCTGCTACTGCTTTCTTCTCCACACAGAAATTGGACAGGTAAATTTCCTGGCATGGAGGTGTGTGGAAGAGCTACACCTATCACATTTCTACCTGTCATGCAGAGCTGTCAAAGGAGGCATGCACTACTTGCAACCATATGAAGCAGAATATAGCCTGCTAGCCATGTGCTGTGGCTTCCCAGGCGTTTGACATATACATACAGAGACTCTTGCAGCTGCATGAGTCTCTGATAGGCCTGAAGTTAACCTCAGCCTCAGCACCCACTATCTTTTTTCAGCTGCCGAGGCCCCAGCATCCTAGCAAGGCCTACCACTGGTGCCTATCCTGGGCCCACTCTATAACATCCCACATCCTGGTGCCAGGCCAGTATTTTAATTCCCCAGAATACCAGTGCTGAAGCTTTGCTCCAGGGCATTGTGGGAAATTCAAAGGACCAGACCAAAATATTTTGCTTCCTGAGACGAAGGCCAATAGCGCCCCCTCCCTGATTCCACGAACAAAAGCCAACCAGACTGGCAGTTGAATCTTATTACAATACTGGAAACGGGTTAATATTCTAATGAACCAGAAGGCAGCAGGGAGTTTAAGGTGTTTAGAGCAGGTCATGTGGCTCTATCCTTTCTGCATCTCTCAGCATATATTGCCTGAGGCAGCTGTCTCACTGGGCCTAATGGTAGGGCCAGCCCTGGAAATTTAAATGGCAGCTCCCAGAACACCAATGCAGGTTGCCACTAGGGATAGATGACTCTGCCAATTTCAGTGCCTCCATTTCTCACTTTCCAGTCTTAAGTTCAGTTCATCCTGAACTTTAAGAACATTTTTTTAAAGTTTACATGAAGGTTTATATGCATTTTTGTACACATTTCACCTAACACATGCATTTTTGTGTGACATATATATACATTCTTCCAAGAATTTTCCCTTTTTTTAAAAAAAATATGCAAATTTTAATGTTGTTTTCATCAATATACTCATTTTTTGTGTGAACTTTCCTCTGAGGAAAGTTCACGCAAAATAAATGTGTATATTGATGAAAACAACATTAATATTCGCACTTCTCCAAATTTTGCAGTGGAGTTCTCTAGCCTTTTTGTATGCATTTTTGTATGCATATTTTGATTGGCGAACTCCACTGCAAAATTTGGAGAAGTGTGAATCGCAAGATAAGTGAGTTTCAGTTCATGCATTGGTTCTAAAGAACAAAATTAGGTACACATAATTAGGGGCATAAAATGCGTATATTAGTGAAAACAACATTCAAAATGCATCCTATTTGGAAAACTGCTTGCAAAAAATGTGTGCATTAGACAAACATGTTTGCAAAAATGCATGCATTAGAAGAAATGTCTACTAAAATACATACACATTTTCATGTGAACTTTTTTTTGAGGTTTGAGGTGAACCAAACAAACAATTTTCAATATTCTCAAAGTTCCAAAGAAACCAAATTTAAGATTGGAAAAAATTAGAAACTGGGGGAAACCACAATGGAGAAATGTATCCATCCCTAGCTGCCATCTGTAGTCATCTCATACCCAATGTGGCAAAAAATATTCTGCTCTCCCTTACAGGATAGAGGCAGGGCTGCCCTCAATTTCTGTAAGAATCCATCTGACATTGTTCAAATATTTCATGAAACTTGACAGCCTTCCAGAAGATCATTTAGTTAAATACTGCTACTGGTACTATTGGGAGGGGAACCAGTGGGCAAATACGCTCTCTCATATTTTGCAAATGTAGTCCTTGCCCTTGTAAGATGACATTAAGTCCTGGGACACGTGGACACACAAAATCTGTGCTGGATCCTTAAGTGGGATGCCAGTTGATCCGCTGGTTTGATTCAGTGATCAAAGTTTTCCCTGTGGTGCCCCACATTTAAGAAATACAAATTTACTTCACAGTACTTATTCAACCTTACACATTCATTGCTAAGGAAGGCATTGACACACCTCTGCTTTCAAACCATGCCTTGGACGGATCTTGAGGGCAGTTTTCACAAAGTCCCCCTGGAGAAGCATCTCTGCCTCTGTAGCCAGGGGCAGGTGGAGGGCATCAATCTATGCCCTATCCTGCCCACATTACAAAGCAGCAAGAGGTCAAACAGTGGGCCAAATCATTGCTAAATTCACGTGTCCTGATGCGGAATATCTTTACTACTTGCTGGCAGATGCACGTCCCAATGTGATCCACCAAGTGGCCAAGTTTCCCTTGCTGACTCTTAGAATTAGAAAGAGAACTGTATTTACTAATCTTTGTTAGACACTTCGCTAAATTGTCATTTAGGATTAGTTTTTGTATTTGGATTATCTCCTCTCCAGTATAGTCTCCCTATATGGCTCAGGTCCAGGTTATCTGAATGACCATACTCTCCCTTATGAGCCTGCCCGTGCTTTGAGATCTTCTGAAGAAGCCCTTCTTTCAGTCCCACCATCTTCACAGGTGCGCTTGGTGGGAACATGGGAGAGGGCCTTCTCGGTGGCTGCTCCAGTGCTTTGGAACTCTCTTCCCTCCTTGATGGGCTTTCAGAAGCAGGCAAAAACTTCTTTGTTCCAGCAGGCCTTTGGAAAATAATCTGGTCCTCCATCTATGTTAAGGACTTGTAAAGTTTATGTTTTAATATTATATTTAAAAATGTACATTTCTTTTCCTAGGTTTAATATGTATATGTTTTAAATTTTGTAAGGCTGCCTTGAGGCCCAGTATTGAGCAAAAGGCAGGAAATAATAATAATAATAATAATAATAATAATAATAATAATAATAATATAGTCGTAACTGCGGTTAGACATTTAGAATTTTAGGACTTTTTGCATTAGTAATTAATTGCAGTTGCTCTTATATGTGATGTATATTCGTTGCATTATTTTTATGTGTATGTTTGGGTTTAGTGCATTTATGACCTGCAGTTAAAACAATTAACTCAACCGCTACAGTACGAAATACGGAAATCGCCTTCATCGCGAAACTTACTGGCTGAATTGCTGCGGGTCCTCTGGCATTTGGCTTTTGTCTGCAAGATGAAACCGTTCTGTGCATCCTGTTTCGCAGGGTGTTCTCTGCGGGAGCAAACTGAAGATTCCTGGGGTGGGAGTGGAGGAGAGCATGGAAAGAAACCTGTGACATCTTAAACAACACCCGTTACAATTTGAAAGGGTCAATGCTTCCTCCAAACTTTCATGCATGTACTGGTACTAGGGATGCACAGATGTTTTTAAATCCATTCCATCTGTGTTTCACAGATTGTCAGGTGTCTTTTGGTCTGTCGTCCACTCTTTGACAGAACTGGATTTTTTAAAACCACAATTTCAATCTCCTGGTGCTAATTAGCATCAGCGCAAATCCCACCACCACCAAAAAAGTAAAAAAAAAAAAAAAAACACGTTCTGCAGATCATTAAGGGTCTTTTGTTCCATCATCCTAAACAGCTTTGGACCTTGATACTTGAGGGAGCGCCTCTCCTTATATATGCCTTCCCGAGACTTGAGATCTGTTGGAGGAGCCCTTCCCTGCATCCCAACAGCGGAACAAATATGCTACGGTGGGACAAGGGAGAGGGCTTTCTCTGTGGTGGCATCCTGACTGTGGAATGCCCTCCCCTTGGAGGCCTGACTGACACCAACACTGATTTTATTCCGGCACCAAGTGAAAACATGGCTTTTTCACAAAGCCTTTAATGGTTAAATTCACCAAGTTCGCACATTGTTTTAACTATTTTAATTAGGGATGTGCTCCGCTTCTAATCGGACTGTAGAAGCAGGAGCGGAGCGGGGGGCTTCGCCTGCCCTTAAGGCAGAGGCAAAGAGGATTGGGGGGCTGGCGGAGCGTGGCGAAGAGGATTGAGGTGAAGGCGGATCCTTCGCCTCGATCCGGAGCTCCGCTGGAAAGGTAAGTGGGGTTTACCGGGCCCTGCCACTGTCGCCCATACGGCGACGGCGGCAGGGCCCGGTACCCCCCCCCCCCGCCCTCCTCTCCCTTACCTGCCTCCGTCCGTGGTCTGTCAGCGTCTTCAATTGAGCCCGTGGTTCCAGCAGGAAGTCTGGGCCGCTTGCGGCCCAGACTTCCTGGTGGAACCGCGGGCTCAATTGAAGACGGCGACGGACCACGGACAGAGGCAGGTAAGGTCCCCCTCTCCCTTGGTCCCTTACCGGGCTCTGCCGCCGTCGCCACATGGGCGGCGATGGCGGCAGGGCCCGGTAACCCCCCCATGGGGGGGGAACGGAGCTCCGATCCAGATCCGGAGCACCGAGCGGAGCGGAGTGGGTACAGGCGGAGTGGGGGCGGGGCGGAGCGGCCCGATCCGAAAATGGCGGATCTGAAAGTGAAGCGGAGTGGGGGGGTCCGTGCACACCCCTAATTTTAATTGTTTTTACTGCTTTTAAATATACTGGTTTTAAGTTGATTCATGGTTTAATTTGTTTTTAGCTGTGTATATTTATTGTTTTATACTGTAGAATTTTATCTGTACACCACCCTGAGATCCTAACGATATAGGGTGGGATACAAAAGTGTTAAATAAATAAATAAATAAATAAATAAATAATCTGATCATTGACAAAACTGGATTTTTACAGCAGAATTTCATTCTGCTTGTGCTAATTAAAATTAGCACAAATCCCCTCCCACCCAAAAAGTTTTTTTTAAAAAATGGTCTGCAAATCCAAGGACTCTGCATGACTTGAAAAAAGTCTCCCCACTATAGGATCTGTAGGTCAGATTCATAGAAAACTGATCACCCAAGTGATGGGTGACAGCAGCAAGATGAAGGAGAAACTGATGGTGCCTGGTGTGCTCACCAACTCTTTCCTTGTCAGTTGGCGGCAATGGCCATGAGGAGCATGAGACCCAGTGAGGGCATCTTCCCTGAAAACATGGAACAGGTATCTCAAAGATTTGTTATCAAGCTGCGATTTCCTTCCTCCCACAGCAGGTGGCGCCTTGGTGAAGTTAATAAAAGATGGCTGAGTCCTCCTGGGCATTCCCTCTTTATCAAAAGCTTGGAAACAACAACTTTAATGTAGAGTTGCCATCTTTCTCTGCTGGCAAGGTTTCTTCTTCATCATCTAGTTTCTCTCTTCTTTTTTTTTCCTTTGGCATTTACCAGTTGGACAACAGGTAGAAATTCAACAAGTGAAGCTCCCTCTCCCCATGGGGCGATGCTGTAGTGAGGAAAGTTTCACCCCTTGAATTTCTGTCTGCAATGCAGGTATTAGAAAACACAACCAGGAAAAGAAAGGGAGGCAAGCCATGATGTTTCTCACACAGAATGAATGTGCATGATTCAGAGATCAATAGCTTTGCATGCTACCAGGGCCAGTGTCATTGGCCGGAATTGTTGGGCCATTGCAAAAGGCACATTGGGGACCCAACACTAAGCATCAGAATTCTTTGACCCTATTGCTGCTGCTCCTGGCATTGCCACTCACTGCCCCCCACTTATTCCTCTGGAGAGAAGAAGAACCAGCAGGTGACACTGTCTGCTCCATGGCTTTATTGTTTTTAATTGCTATTTTATTGTGATTACGTTTTTATTGCTTTTAATATTTTAATATTGTAAGCTGCCTTGTGAGGACTTCCGCCCTGAAAGGCGGCCCAGAAATGCTTTAAATGAATAAATTTTCAGCCATTTTTTTAATTTTATGTATTTTTCCATGCCTAAATTTGCATAAAATTCTGGGAAGGATAAAACCCAGTCCGCAAGTCTGTGGAATCTGTGAGACTTGGGAAAAGCCAGTCTACTGCGAAATCCATGGGATGGATTCATCGAATTCCGAATTCATTTGATACTGTTGTGGATTTCTCTGGCATCCCTAGCCAGGGCACAATGATGGGGAGGTGGAAGACCCATAGAGTGCATCTTGCTCAAAAGACCCCAAAACCAGGAGACAGCATTGCAAGCAACAGGGAGGTCCCCCACCCTCCTCCTTACCTTGTTAGCAATTACTAAATTTACCAAGCCCTTTGCCGACTGGATGAGAGCGTCTGCCTGTTTGCTGGAGAGCTCTTTAAGAGATTGTCCATTTACGGTTAAAAGTTCATCGCCGGGGCTCAAACGACCGTCCCTTTAAAAAGAATGACAGCAATAGGGAAGATATGGATCGACTTTTAAGAACGTGTACAGTTTTGGTAACCCCACCAAAACACACACACAGTATTATAGAGCTGGAAATAGTGGAGAAAAGGGCAACTAAAATGATTAAGGGGCTGGAGCATCTCCCCTATGTGGGAAGGTTACATCAACTGGGATTGTTTAGCTTGGAGAAGAGGCTGAGGGGAGACATGACAGAGGTGTACAAAATTATGCATGGGATGGAGAATGTGAATAGCGAGGCAATTTTTCTCCCTCTCTCAAAATACTAGAACCCAATGGGGTCATCCCATGTGAGATTCAGGACAAATAAAAGGAAGTACTTCTTCACACAGTGCATAGTACTTCTTCAAACAGCAAGCCTATGTGCACCAGTTGCTGGGGAACATGGGTAGGAGGGTGCTGTTGCACCATGTCCTGCTTTGTTGGTCCCGGGCCGACAGCTGGTTGGCCAATGTGTGAACAGAGTGCTGGATTAAATGGACCCTCTGTCTGATCTAGCAGGGCTCTTCTTATGTTCTTAAGCATGGGAACTGTTTCCTTATACCTATTGCTTCCCCTCCTGCTCAGGTAACATTTGCATTCAGAAGCAAACTGCAGGAATGAGATCAATTCCTTCCCACCCAAACAGTTCGCTCCCATTCATCAGCCCAGGTGATGTTTGGATGGAGCATAAGAACATAATAAGAATCATGTTGAATCAAATGCCTGTCTAGCTCAGCATTCTGTCCACACCGTGGCCGACCAGCTGCCTGTGGGAAGTCCACAGGTAAGACACCTTCCCATTCATGTTTCCCAGCAACTGGTATATAGATGCACACTGATACAGGAGGCAATATATAACCATTGTGTCTAGTAGCCATTGATGGCCTTATCCTCCATGAATTTGTCAAATCCCCTTTTAAAACCACCCAATTGGCAACCATCATGACTGGTTGTGGCAGGGAATCCCAATCACCTTTCCTTAGGCGGAAGACTAAATCTAAATAACCCAAATCCATGCATATCCATGGGTTGTTAAAAGCAAGCTTATAGGGTACCCACCTCTGGGCAGCTCCTCCATCCATCACATGGCTGACTGTGTATTCTTTTCCAAAAGCAGAGCAGTTGGGAGTCCTGGAGACTTGAATTCCCAGCCCATCATTCCCCGTGGCAATGCAGAGCTTCCAGATGCAACTATCCTGGTTTGGAAGGCAACAAGGAAAGATATTTAAGGTAAGGACTGATGCATCTAATATAGTTAACTGTAAGATTCAGGTTGCCTATAAGTAGATGTGCAAGCCATGAGTGTACAACTCAGAAGAGATTTTCATGCTCCAGTGATGTACTCAGAGTCTGCATCTCAGCAGTTAGTGTGGGTATATGGGCACCAATCCTTGGTGCAAGAAAAGTTTGCTTTTTAATGATTGTTTTGGACCTTGCCCTAAGTCTACTGCATTTGCAGAAAAAGCAATTTGCACACATGGTTGTAGGCCCAATGTTACACACTTCATTGCTAGCAGATTCTTCTCACCTAAAAGGTTTCCATTTATTTCTTCCTGGGGCATTTTAAAGTGAAATGGCTTGCTCCAGATGTTGCTTGAAGTAAACACAACTGTGGCAGTGACTGAAAACTGGAATGCATTTCTTTCTGTTCCTCCTTTATGGGACTTAACAGCAGACTGTTTGTTCGAAATACTTTGCTGGAATCTTTCAAGACTTTGGAGTTCACTGAGCAAACCATCTGACAATTCTCTGGTATTAGACGAAGACACAACAAGTGTTCCCTTCAACCTGAATGTGATGGGTCTGCATTACCTACTTCCAGTTTTAATATATATATATATATATATATATATATATATATATATATCAATCACATTCTTTTCTCCCAAGTTGATAAATTCTAATAACTGAACCGAAACAACATTCTCGCCCATCTGCACCAGCCCAATTCAATAGCAACGGCTATTCCTGGAACGGAGAGGACCATGATGAACCTGACTGCCGTGCAACTGCTAAAGGTGAGAAGCCTGTCAGAAAACCGAGGAAGAAACATGGTTGAAATCAAACCTAGACTTTGATGAGCAAAGCACTCAAATAGGGTGACCAACTGTCAGGGTTTCCCCGGATTTGTCCTGGTTTTTGTTCTTTCCATGGTGTCAGGGGGGATTTTCTATAATTTTCAATAATGTCCTGGAATGACACACCTTCCCCTTTAAGGCTGCCATTAGCATGGCAGGAGGGAGTGACATGCTTTCTTGAGGCACATCATTCCCCCACCCCGAGCTCCAATTGAGGTCTTAAAGAGGAAAGTGGGTCATTCGTGGACATTATAGAAAAGGCCCCAATTGGAGTGGATGGTGGTGGTGCAGAATGAAATCCTTTCCCCTCCTCCACTCCAATTGGGTTCTTTAAGGTGGCGGGGGAATGACGTACTTTCTGCAGGACTCAGAAAGCTGCTTCCCCACACACACACTAGGTGTCCTCTTTTTTGGTTTCCCAAATATGGTCACCCTAACTCAAAGCTCTCTGCCTCTGAAGACAAATCTGTCCATTTTGATTTCTCCATTTTGATGTTTGTTTTCTAATCTCAAGTTCTTTCCCTCCCAAATAAGAAGAAATTTGAGGATTTTGATAGGGTTTTAAAAATGGACCGAAACAAAATGGCCACCCGTTCCTAATATCCTTCCTTCACAATCTCCCCATCCTCTAAAGACTAGATGCCCTCTGCCAGACCAGGCAAATTCTTTTTCAGCCCCACCCCCAACAGGTAAAGATGTCCACCATGTTGAGTTCTATTAAGCCATGTTCATAGGACAACACTTGAGGCTGTCCAGTCAACCATAAAAACACTTATTAGGCCTAGCAAATCCATCATTGGCTTATGGCCTTCTTTGTCTTATGAAGACACACACACACATATAGATCTTTTTCCATCCCTTACTCTGCTGCATTGATCTGCATTGTATTCTTCTTTCCTTGAATATGTTCCTTCCAGGAAGGTGAACATTTAGCTAAGATGGATGAGCAGATTTTTCAGTTGCCTGGGACTCAGCGATGAGTCGTAGAGTAATTTTGGATGCATGAGGTCTGATTTGTATAAACTAGACTCCATTCTGCTGATTTGGTTCCTCTCCGTTCTATCACAACGTTTTCACAACTGAAATACAGTAGATGACCACAAGGCAAGTCTGTGGGCATGAACATTGTAGGCTAAACAAGCCACAGTGGCTTGATTAACCCATGGTGCATCCCAGGCACAATTGCATCAGCCCAGCTTTGGCTTGTTGTATCATCCGAACCCAGACTACATAGCTTGTTGGAGGGGGAAAACAACCCTCAAATAATCCATTGGCTGTTGTTGGTTTATTATAAATCTGTCCGTTTGGGTTTCTCCCACATTTGTCATTTTTTAAATCTCATGTTCTTTCTCTCCCAGATATGAAGAAATTTGCTCCCTGCTGCTTTTTTACACATGTTGTTTATTATTTGTTCTGCCCAGTGCTTTTGTGCTATTTTGGTTTTGTGTTTGAAGGATGGCTTTCATTGATGTTTGGTTATTTGTGTGTTTTTTAACTGAAGTGTGACATCTCAATGTTCTGAAGTATGAATTCTCGTATGCCTCCTGACATCCAACTCTAAATGCCATTACACCACAACTGTTGTCAGTAGACAGCTGTTTCTCTATCATCACTGATCAAAACTTTTTGCCGGGTTTGTAAGGCAGATGTCAGTGGCCTTAGATACCCTTATCCTTACATAGGATTTGCTGACCTGGCCATACTATGGCCATGGCTAGATCAGGCCTATATCCCCGGATCATCCTGGGATCATCCCTGTGCATCCACATGACACACAGGGGATCCCGGGCAGAGGGAGGGATGTTCCCTCCCTTGGCCCGGGATTTCACCCTACCCTTTAATCCCAATTTTTCCGCAGTCTCGGGATGATCCCGAGACCATGGAATGTGTGGGTGGGTGTCACGGTTTGTCCCAGCTCCTCACGAGTAACCACGAGGAGCCGGGACCCACCCATTAGGGTGGGGTGGGGGGAGGGGGAGGTGTTTTTTTAAAAAAACTTACCTTGTGTTCGAGCACTCCTGTGCTCATTTCCCTTTAAAAACAAAAATGGCAGCCCCGATGTCGCACGCCGCATGTAGACCAGGGTGATGATCTCGTGATCATAAAATCACGAGATCGTCGCCCTACTACCCCCTCATCTAGCCATGGCCTATGTGAGCTGATGAACTCTGTGGAAGGCCTGAAAAGCTGATTTGACTGGAGGTGACTATGGGCCAGGTGAGCATTGATGCCTCTGCTGGACCAGCTCTTTTTAAAATAATTGCCCCTCTCTCCAAGCTATGGCTCCTAGCACACTGCTGGGCTTCTATATATGGGGTAGTGGCAGCTCTAAACGGAGCCTATAGATCAGAGGTGCAGAACGTCAGGCTTGAAATCTAGCTCCAGCCTTTCTGAGTCCCAATCTGCCCTCTCTTGGATTCTCCAGATGGCACAGCCTTTGCTCTGGCAACACCCCTTCCTCTGACCACCTATCATTTGGTGGCTTATGTGCAATCTTCCCCCAGATGTAGATCCTGGCAGTAAGAGACACCCCTTTTGCCATCAGCTCCAGCCACTGCTGGAATGTGGCCCTCGAGAGCTTCTCCAGAATGGAATTTGGCCCACGGGCTGAAAGAGGTGATGTGCCCCTGGCATAGAGGAAAACCTAGCATGGACCAATGAGGATGGCCAAGACATTTGTTCAGTTGGCATTACCAAATGTACACTCCCCAGACCTCTACACAAATGCAGTTTGGCACCGAAATCTGTGCCTTCCCAACATTTGTGGTGCAGTTCGAGGGTGGGGGTGGCATGCACACAAAACCTGTGTGCATTTCAAAAAAATAAATAAAAGTGCGCACAAGGCAGACAAATGCACGTTAAAAAAAAATACAATCCGATGCGGAGTTGGGATGGAACAAATTTAGCCATGGGGGAAAAAGGAGAACCGGAGCACAATTGAGATTGCCAGATTTGCCCAACAATTCTGCTTGGAGACCTGTCTCCAAGCACCAGAGCCCGTGTGGTGTAGTGGCTAGAGTGTTGGACTGGGAGTCGGGAGATCCGGGTTCTAGTCCCCACTCGGCCATGGAAGCCCACTGGGTGACTTTGGGCCAGTCACAGACTCTCAGCCCAACCTACCTCACAGGGCTGTTGTTGTGAGGATAAAATAGAGAGCAGGAGGATTATGTACACCGCCTTGGATTCCTTGGAGGAAAAAGGGCAGGATAGAAATGCAATAATAAATTAAATAAATAAATTTTCCTCAAAACTAGCTGCTGTTAAACCACATCTTCATTCTGAGAGATGCCTTAGGAACCTAGGAAACTGCCTTAAATGAAGCCAGAGTGTGGGTTCATCTAGCCCAGTATTGTCAGCACTGACAGGCAGCAGCTCTCCAGGTTTTTTTTTGGGGGGGGGGAAGTGCCAGGGATCGAACCTGCGACTTCCCGCATGCAAAGCGTGCAATCTGCCACTGAGCTACGGTCCCTTCAAGATCCCAGCTCACCCCTGCTGCGCGTGCTATAATGACAGCTTTGTGTGTGCGGCAATTCTCTCTCCACGTTCCAGGTAAGGGGAGCCTGCTGTGCCGATGAATGAAGAGCACATGGGATGAGCCAGCCACACAGTAGGGGTGTAATACCCTTGGCACGCTAGTCCTGCTGGCTCAGGAGAAACACTGGCCGGGGATGATGCAGTGGAGGCTGGCAGCTCCTAGATCAGTGGAGCTGTGAGTCCACTCTGGGTCTCAGTCAGAACTCCAAAGGAGCTATTCAAGGGGCTGAGCCCTATCCCCCAAAACGGATTCAGCACCTTGAATAGCTCCTTTAGAGTCCTGGGTGGTTCTGACTGAAACCCAGAGTGGAATCACCACCCCATTGAAAGAGGAGCCATCACTCTCTACTAATTCGATGTCTCCGAAACTTTGATGGGGAGGCATCAATGGGGGTGGGGTGGGGGAGAACCTTACCCAAACCTTGGAGCCGGCCAAAGGTCGGCGAGCCTCCTACCTTGACGAAGAACTTCCTCTTCATATTCTTGCAGCTGTCGCTGGCTGCAGCCCTCAGCTGCACCATGCTGGGCATCAAAACCGGGTCGGGAAGCCCGTCTCCGCTCAACGACGTGCCTGCTAATGGAAGCCGAGGGCAGGGCCTCGTTTCCTCTTGGCCCCAGTTGGCCTGGCCCTCAAAGGGGTTGAGGTACTTCTCCTCCGGGCTCGACCTGTCGTCGCTGGTCTTGCCATTGCAGAGGATGAGAGACCGGGAAATGGAGCGTAGAGTCTTGGATTTCCGGCTCTTGCTGCTGTTCTGTCGTTCCATCCCTGGTGACCTACAGGCCCCCCGTCAATTTGCCATGGCTGTGGCAGCGACGTTCCCCCAGTTATCGCTGCTGAAGCTCCTGTTTGGAGGAGAGGTACCGGGGGGGGGGGGCGGATCAGTGCAGAATGTAAACATGCAGCTTCGTCGTTTCTCCCTGTTCCACCCCGAAATAACACACCACTGAAAACGTGTGATTTAAGACAGAGGCTTTCAGTTCAGAAATAGCAATGTGATGCCTCATGACTTGCTAATTCTCTTTGGCTGCATGCTTTTCTTCTTCTTCAGAATTTTGCTAGGCATAAATCTCCTTTACTTCTTGTTTTATATACACATTCTATCTGTCTCCAAGCGCTATGGGAGAATCGAAAACACATCTTCTGTGCCGGCCCCCTTCACTTCCAGCTACCGTCATATTATACACTTCCCCACCCCCAGTGAACACCTAAAAACATAATGTGTGAATGTGACGAATACATGCCCCCCCCAAAAGAAAAACCTGATTGTACAGGTGTGCTGGGTAGAAGATAAAATGACACATACAGCTCCCTGTCTCTTTTGCCTCTTGGGGGGGGGGGAATTGCTCAAGCTGAAACCATCCATGGTTGTATGACAGGATAAGACAAAGTCTTGGGCCAAAGTGAAGAGGAGTCATGGGTTCCAGTGCATTCCAGGCAGTGGCGAAGCGCAGACAAGGTTCCCCAGAATCTGGCAGAGGCGCTTTTTGATTAGCAGGGATGCTGACATAACATGCCACCCACCTACCCTCAGAATCCCCTATTCCTAACCTTTGTGAATAAATATGCAGTCAAGTCATTGCTGCAAAGTCATTTTTACAAATGTCTGATATCGGGGGCAGCGTACCCTTTCTTCCCCACCTAAATTAAAACTGGAGGTATTCTTAGCAAATTGGCCTATACCACGTCATGCTATTTGGCCATCTCATCTACTCTGAGACCCAGTTCACATATCAGAACAAGCAAGGTTTTTTTCTTCTTCAAACCATGGATTGTTGTCAGTTAAGCAGCAGCAAGTCAGCATGCGGCTTCTTGCGAATTGATCACTATCGCTGGATGATCATTTATTATTATTTATTTATTTATATAGCACCATCCGTGTACATGGTGCTGAACAAGCCATGGTGCCTTGTTTAAGCCATGGCACATGTCAGGCATGATTTGCGTAATCATCCACCTCCCTGCAGCTTGTCATGTTATCCAAACCTGGGCGGCATGGCTTGTTCGGGGGGGAGGCCTCAAATAACCCAATAACAGCCTATGGGTTAATTGAGGGTTGTTTCCATCTTCAACAAGCCATGCTACACAGGTTCAGATGATATGACAAGTTGCGCCTGGATGGGTCATTATGCAAATTGTGCCTGGCACACACCATGGCTTATTTAGCCTATGATAATCGTGCCAACTGGCCCCACAATCTTGACTTGGAGGTCGCCTCCTGTATTTCAGTTCTTCAAATGTTGCAACAGAACACAGAGGAACCAATTCAGTGCAATGGCATCTAGATTATACAAATCAGACCTCATGCATCTAAAAGTACTATGTGGCTCATCACTGAATCCCAGGTAACTGAAAATCTGCTCATCTACCTTAGCTAAAAGGGATCACACCATCAATGGAAACGGACTCCCCCGATCATAAATCTGATCTACAACCGCATCTGTGACAGAAGCAATTACAACAGAAACTAACCTGACGTTGAACCGAATCCAACTGCTTCTTTTAAGCATGATCTATCCCTCTTCGAAGAAGAAGAAAATCTCAAGAGGTGAAGAAAGATATTAGAAGCCTTCTGAGAAATGTTCACCTTCCTGGAAGGAACATATTCAAGGAAAGGAAGAATACGATGCAGATCAATGCTACAGAGGAACGGGTGGAGAAAACGAATGTGTGTGTGTGTGTGGAGATTCATGAGGCAAAGAAGGCCACCAGTAAATGATGGATTTGCAAGGCCTAATAAGTGCCTTCGCTGTTGTCCTATGGATATGGCTTAATAGAGCTTAATGTGGTAGACCTCTGGAAAAGGGTCTGAAAAAGGATTTTCTGTCCTGGCAAAGGGGGTCTGGATTTTAGATGACAGGGTAATTGTGAAGGAAGGACATTAGGCATGGGTGAGCATTTCATTTGAGCTCACTGGTTGAGCTTTTATATTGTATTTTATATTATGGTTTTATACTGTTGTTTTATATTTTGAATGTTTTTAATTTTTGTGAACTGCCCAGAGAGCTCCAGCTATTGGGCGGTATAGAAATGTAATAAATAAATAAATAAATAAATAAATAAATAAATAAATTTAAGTCCATTTTTTGTAAGAATTTACCAAAATTCTCAAATTTCTTTTTATTCAGGAGAGGAAGAATTTGAGATTAAAACTAATGACAAATCAAATGTGGGACAAACCAAAATGGGCAGATTTTTATATGCAGTCATAGTCCTTTGAATGATCAGCACTTAAAAGCCTTGGTTTGAATCCCTGGGTATTCAACCATGGGCTCATCTACACCAAGCAGGATATTCCACTATGAAAGCAGTATGAAAGTGATATACAAATGGCAGGAGCCACACTACTGCTTTATAGTGATATTGAAGTGCACTGCAGGATCTACGCCACTGCTTTATAGTGGTAATGAAAGTGCACTGATAACTGGTCGGCCCATTGACACATCTACACCAAGCAGGCTATAACGCTATGAAAGCAGTAAGAAAGCGGTATATGGTAAACTGCCCAGAGAGCTTTGGCAATGGGGCGGTATATAAATGTAATAAAATAAATAAATAATATGGTATGTGTCAGGGGCCCCCAACAGTTGTCAGTGCACTTCAATACTGCTATAAAGCAGTCGTGTGGCTCCTGCCTTTTATATACCGCTTTCGTACCACTTTCATAGTGGAATATCTGCTTAGTGTAGATGAGCCCCATGTTCGTACTGAAGTGGGGTTGCCAACTCTTTTTTTCTGACAGGCTCCTCATCTTTAACAGCTGCATAACAGGCAGCTACAACATGGTCTTCTCCATGCTGGCATTAGCTGTACCTACTGAAGTGAGAATTTAGTGTGTGTGTTTCAGTTTTGATGAGAATTTACCATTTCTTCTCATTCATGATGAAAAGAATTCGAGATTTTAAAAATAAATAAATAAATGAGGAGGCGAAACTGAGGCTCTCTCCATCTGTAAATGACATCCACTATCATAATCAACCATTCGCAAAAGTAAAAAGCAATTCAAGCAGCAGAAAAGTTTCATGGCCCAGTTCAGCTTTCACTCGGTGTCTGATTAGCAAATGTAGTTATTCTGAAGACAGTTGCCTGTCTGATTAGTCAAATGCAATCATTAGTTAATACAGTAAATATGCATGGACGATGCATGTTCTCCTTGCAGAAGTTTGTTCTCTTTCCTGTACGCCTGGGCACTCCAAACACAAAGTTGCCTTGCATTTTGTTTCTTTGTAATCCAAACCAAATGTTAACTGTTCGGCTGCTCTGTTTTCTTGCTTCACCCCCTCCCTCCCTCTGTTTTGTGCTAAATTGCCCTAACCTGTTGTCTTCTTGTATGTAAACGAATGTGCACTGGAGGAAGAGCGTCCATTTGGTTTACATTTCGCTTGGGGTACCAAACAGAGCATTTACAAATACACAAAGTGTTTGGCATGTTTACAAGGCTGAAGTAGAAAGTACTGCTCTTAATGCAGCTACAGGAAATGCAAGATCTCTCCATCCTTTTCAAGAACACGAGTGGTTTTATGTCAATTGGAACAAGCGACAGAATGCATCCTCTCACATCTGACTCCAATGAGAAGCCCACAAGCCACGGCAGCCCGGGTTTTGAAGCTTTTCTCATATATTAAACAGAAAGTAACAGATGCATCTTAAGCCAATCTATCGGTCAGTTTTCCCCTTGCTTATCATTTCATCTAAGAGAATAAGGAATTACTGTTGGGAAGGTGGGGGAGGGAGCATATATAACCATTCTAAAAAAATAAATAAAACGATAAAAGAGACTTACAACAAAGAAGCAGAAAAATCAGACTCCTTCAGAAGGCTGTTTGTCTTCGCGGGCCTGGCAGAAAGACTGAAGTGCAATAATTGGAAACACACCCTCTGACTGTCACATGACTTTGTTTCAGTAATTTTGTACAGGACTATGGGACACAGCTATTGTTTTCTAACTGCAAAAGGAGGCATTAAGGAGAAGAAAAATGGACACAAACGAATGGAGTGAAATCATGTGTTTGGGGCATCCCAACAGATGCCGTTTCCTGAAAGTGACTTTTTTTTTTTGTTACATCTTCGTTAGAAAGTGGGGTGGACAACACACAGCCCATGTGTTCCATGCACCTTGTGGGCCATTTTTGGGCAGTCCCCACCCCTGCTGTGGCTGACACTGAATTTGCAGCGGTGACAGCAAAAAGAAAAGGTGTGAGTTCCTTTTAAAAGAAAGCATGGAGGGGAATGTACCTTCTTAGGAAGCAGAAATGTGCTCCTAGAAGCCTCCCAGGAGTGCAATTTTCTTTCCCAGCAAGGCACGCGCTCCTGAGTTTCCTTGTTTTAAAGGAAATTCACTGCTTTTATTCAGCTGCAATGCCACTCTTCTGGTGCAGAATTCAGCAGCTGAGATGCACAATGGAGCACCTAGATATAAACCTGTGTTAAAAGCTCTGCACCTACGGCCTATTAGCTACCGATCTATGTTCAAGGTCTTGTTGTCAACACACAAAGCCCTAAACCACGTGGGACCAGGATACCTCGCTGGCTTTCTACAACTGTTGATCCCTGACCAGTTGACTCCTGTTGACCCCTATTGACCAGTTGACCTCTGACGACATCTTCTAAGGAGACCTTATTGGTATTTCTGCAGCTAATGGAATGTCTCCACAAAAGCAGGCCTTCTCAGGGGTGGCTCCCATTCTTTGGAATATTCTCCTAGGCAGAAACAGTGGCTAGCTTTAAATGTCTCTTGAAAACACACCTGTTCACTGAGGCTTTGCCTGACCCATGCTGCTTCCCTGTTTTAATATCACCGGTGCTATCATGTTTTTAATTGTGCTTTTTTATATTTTATTGTGAACCACTTGGGAATTTTAATATATTAAAGGGTCTATAAATAAATAAAATTGAGAGTCCAGCAATGGCAGGTTCAGTAATGGTAGGGAGAAGTGGGAACACCCTGGGTGTTCTGGGAGGGGAATCTGTTCTCAGACTCATGGAAGTTGCCCAATCCTGTCATTCCTGATGTCCAGCCAGGACATTCCTGATGTCCAGCCAGATTCCGGCTGGACATCAGGAAAAACTTCCTGACTGTTAGAGCAGTGTGACGGTGGAATCAGTTACCAAGGGAGGTTGTGGGCTCTCCCACACTAGAGGCCTTCAAGAGGCAGCTGGACAACCATCTGTCAGGGATGCTTTAGGGTGGATTCCTGCATTGAGCAGGGGGTTGGACTAGATGGCCTTGTAGGCCCCTTCCAACTCTGCTATTCTATGATTCTATGATTCTATGATAATCTCTTATGGTAGGGCAGCTGCAAACTATGGAAATAGATTGGAGGGATTTCTCCTCCCATCCACGGAGTATTGAATCTGAGATTATGGTGTTGTCATTGACTTTGGTGTGTAGTACACTATGAACATGTGAGGCTGCCTTATACTGAGGCCAGATCTACACTAAGCAGGATATAACAGTTCAAAAACAGTTTGAAAAAGGTATATGTAATGTGTCCTGAGCCCGAACAATGATCAAAACTGTTATAAACTGTTAAAAAGCAGTAGTGTAGATCCTGCCTGAGTCAAACTGCCAGTCGATCCCATCCAGTGGTGTCTACCCAAACTGACAGTGGCTCTCTCAGGTTTCCAGCAGAGATTTTCCCCATCACTGGCAACCTGAGCTCTTTTTAAATTGGAGATGCCAAGATTTGAAATTGTCATAATTCAGCCTGTGCTCAACCACATCCTGCTTCATCAGAAGGGGCAGCAAGACAAAAGAACTGGATCCACCCCCAAGGTGAACAATACCTCTACCATACCACTTCACACTATCTTAAGAGCCAGGTCCAATAATTGGACACAGTTCAGATTTCTTCATTTCTCACTTGTACAGTGTTTATTCTTTCCATTGCTTTCTGTTGCTCCAGAGAGCGGGACTAGAACTATCCAAGGTGCTAGCCCCTACACTGTAATGTGAAGCAGCAACTATATTTCTTGAGCAACTCCCATTAATTTCCAAGGAAACTTGCTCAGGAGAACATCTTGTGAATTGTTCCCCAGGAGTCTTTTCTGTCAGTCTCCCACCGAGCAGCTTTTAAGGACACCCAGTATCCCCTACATGAAGTTGCTACCTTAGGGAAAGTCTGCTTCTCTGAGCTTGCTCCATAATGGGTGAAAGCAATGCCCATTTTTGGTGGGGAAGGGAAAGTTTCAGCAGATGCAATGCACACAAAAAGAGGGTCCATGCCCAGTTCTAGTGGACAGATATATATATTTTTAGAGCAGGGAATATGCAATATTGTTTGTGAAAGCAAAAGAAAACACTGGTGAATTTGCACTATTCTGCAATACCACGGTGCCACCTAGAGGTTATGTAGTGGAAACACACAATAGAAATCACTCTACATAGTGCGTAGATCCCAAGTCTATGACAAAACCAAAAGCAGATACAGCTTTCTGTAGAAAAGGCCATAACCCTATCATCAGACAGAATGAAGCCGTTGCCTCAAGCAGCAGATGCTGGGAGGTGGCAGCAAGGTGCTGAAGGAGAGACCTGTGTGCCATAAGTTAGCCTGAAGTCTTCAGGTGCAGTGGAGGATGGGTTCTCATGAGTGCTGAAGACAAATTAATCTGCCAGTTCAGTTGGGTTTTGTCCATGGACTGGGAGGAGTGCCATCTTGTTTTTCACCCCAGGCCGCAAAATGTCTTGGGCTGTCCCTGACCCATTAAAACCATTTACATACAACCTGCATGGTGTTGTGGTTAGAACAAGCATGGTGCAGTGGTTAGAGTGTTGGACTAGCACTCAGGAGATCTGGGTTCTAGCCCCCACTCAGCCACGAAGCTCAGTGGGTGACTTTGGGCCAGTCACAAATTTTTAGCCTAACCTACCTCACAGGGTTGTTGTGAAGATAAAATGGAGAGGAGGAGGAGGAGGAAGAGGAGGAGGAGGACCATGTAAGCCGCTTTGGGTTCCTTGCATGAAAGTGAAAAAGGTGGGCTATAAATATAATAATAAATAGCACGCACACACACACACAATTTTAACAATCAACAATTATCCTCTCTCCATCTGGAATGTTTCAGGGATCTCAAAGACCCACTGCAACTGAGAGTACTTCTTTTGGTGTGTGTGGATGAGGAGATGTGTCTTGATCTACACTGTTTACATGAACACACAAAAGGAATTTCTGTTGTTGTTATTCATTCAGTCGTTTCCGACTCTTCGTGACTTCATGGACCAGCCCACGCCAGAGCTTTCTGTTGGCCGTCGCCACCCCTAGCTCCCCCAAGGTCAAGTCTGTCACCTCCAGTATATCATCCATCCATCTTGCCCTTGGTCGGCCCCTCTTCCTTTTGCCTTCC
This sequence comes from Elgaria multicarinata webbii, assembly GCF_023053635.1. NCBI lineage: Eukaryota > Metazoa > Chordata > Lepidosauria > Squamata > Anguidae > Elgaria > Elgaria multicarinata. The sequence continues at coordinate 17,874,222 of NC_086186.1, forward strand.
ACTTTCCCTAGCATCAGCCTCTTCTCCAGGGTATCCTGTCTTCTCATTATGTGGCCAAAGTACTTCAGTTTTGCCTTTACTACCATTCCCTCAAGTGAGCAGTCTGGCTTTATTTCCTGGAGTATGGACTGGTTTGATCTTCTTGCAGTCCAAGGCACTCTCAGCATTTTCCTTCAACACCACAGTTCAAAAGCATCTATCTTCCTTCGCTCAGCTTTCCTTATGGTCCAGCTCTCGCAGCCATAGGTTACTACGGGGAATACCATTGCTTTAACTATGAAGCAGCTGTTGGTACCAGGAGAGCGTGCACGAGGGTGCTTGTGCCTTGCCTCTCGTGGCCTCCTCCAGCCAGATCCTTTGGCAATGTGCAAGGATCTGTGGGTTTGGATTTCTGTGTAGGTGCAATAGGTTGGCCTTTTCAACAAAACCAACCCAAATGTGGCATGCCTCGGGATGAGTAAGACACATGAATGGCACGGGATTGGCCCTGTGTCAGAGAGTGGATGAAGGGCAGAATTCTCTGGAAAGCTTACTGTTTGCTGAGATATGCAGTCCATGACAGGAATGTTACACTTCGACAAAGTGAATGTGTATTTGGGGACGGACAGCCTCTGTGGGTGGGTTGAAGAGGAGGAGGGAAGAATGTCTTGAAGAACTGCCTTGCTGGAACAGACCAAAGGTCCATCTAGTCCTGTATTCTCTGTTGCCGCGTGACCTACTTTTTAGAGGACTGGTCCCCTACTTAAAGCTGTCCTATGTTTGAAGGGCTGCACAGTCCAAGCCTGACGTAAAGATAAAGAACTGTAAGAAAGGAGTGCAGGGACATCCACGTTGCCCATCAAACAGTGAGCAGTACCTGGAGACCAAACTGAGCAGTGGGCACAGAGCTCACCTGCTCACAGCCTGGTAAGATGGATTGTATTTCTGTTTAAATGATTAGTAGGCAACATACAGCCCTCACCACCATGACAAATTTGGGGGAAATGGCATCCCTAGCTACTACAGAGCACAAGAAGGGTCCATTTGAGCTTGTTTGCAGCTAAATCTGGCCCTTTTAGTATTTTGCAGTAATGTAAGGTAAATTTGACCCCGTAGGCACTCCGTAGCAGCTACAGAAACCATTTTCCCCATACACACAGACACCAATATGGATACGTGTGAGTGTGTGTGTGTGTGTGTGTGTGTGTTTGTGTTTCTGCTGGGTTCAAAGGAGTGGTTTAGTGGTGTTGGGGCTCAAACCCTACCTCTGCCATGTACACAGCCTTTTGGGCAGGTCACTTGTCCTTTGTGTCTAACCATGCTCCCATGGCAGCCATTTTGTATTGGTGCTTGGGACAGTTTCTCCAGTGGCCAAAAGCCCATGGGCCCCAAATGAGTGCCTACCCATTTCATGGTTACGTTTTGCTGGGAACCCAACTATCCATGACTAAATTGTCCCAGCAATTTCAAGGTGCAACTAACACAGACTGGGTCCAATTCGGAGTGTTCACATACCGAATCATAGCTCTGGGCTTCTCGTTCCAGGCCTAAAGTTCCCCATAGAAATACAACATTAGGAATTAGCACTCAGTGGTTTCCCATGCCACTTCTTGGTTTGGAAGCCAAGACATTGATTGAGGGGCCTATACGGAAGTGGCAAGGCCTAAATTGAGCTAATTTCAGGTTTTCCAGAAGCTTAGTACTGTCATGTGGAAGGGGTTTTTTGGTTTTCCCCTCGCACTTAATGGAGAATCTTATTGCCCCCCTTTCCCCCTCAAGACGTCTGGGGCCACCTCAGAAGAATTTACAGCATCTTCAGGAGCTGCTGTTATTTCAGCTGCAAGGATTTAGCTGTAAGGATTCTTTAAGTTTCTGTCAGATGTACCGTGTGCTCAGCAGAGGCAGAGCTGCTTAATATAAATGTTCCTCCTTTGCTCTCTGGTGAATTTTGATCCCCGGTATTCAAATATGCATCGTTCCTCAATCCCCCAGCATTTTGACAACCTTAACGCCACGCAAGCTGTTGACGGAATCTCATTTTTATGCGAGGGTTTGCTACCAGAGATGATCGCTGCTAAGCTCTTACGGGTAGGCTGCTGGGTTCTTAGCCAGGTAACCTGCATGGTTCAAAAACCCTCTTGCACTCCACCTGTGCAACATCCCAGCTTTTGTAATCAGTGTTAGTGATTATTAAAGCATAAAGTAGGGATGTCCGTCACTGGGGAATCCACTTCTTTATTGGCTCAGCAAAGTTCTTGGGTGTGTGCAACTCGATTATCTTTGCATTGAAAAGCATACCGATGGACGAGGCGTTACAGATGTACAGAAGCAAGCAGACAAGGCCGGCTCAACTAGTCCCAAAGCCACATCACCACCGGCAAATCCCAGAACTCCTTCAACCAGCCAACCTGGGCCAGATTTACACCAAGCAGGATAGGAGACTTTGAAAACTGTGTATATGGAGTCTGTCCTGGGCTCCAACAGTTGTCGCTGACATAAACCATTTTAAAACCTCCTCTACTTTGTTGTTCCCACATGTCCTACTTTACCGTGGATAACCCCCTATTTAATCCTCTACAAGCAGAACTGCCCAGTCCAAGTCTGGTTGAAAGATATAGATGCATCCAAAGGAATTGCTGGGCCTGGAAGATGCCCATCAACATCACCTGTACAACAGTGCAGGTTATGACCTATAAATCCCTATATGGCTCAGGCCCAGGTTATCTGAAAGACTTTATTCTCCCTTATGAGCCTGCCCGTGCTTTGAGATCTTCTGGAGAAGCCCTTCTTTCAGTCCCACCATCTCCACAGGCGCACTTGGTGGGAACATGGGAGACGGCCTTCTCGGTGGCTACTCCGGTGCTCTGGAACTCTCTTCCTTGGGAAGCTAGTCTGGCAACCTCCTTGATGGGCTTTAGGAAGCAAGCAAAAACTTCTTTGTTCCGGCAGGCCTTTGGAGAATAATCTGGTCCTCCATCTATGTTAAGGACTTGTAAAATTGTCATGTATTTTAAACGCTTAATGTTTTAATATTGTATATATTTTTTTAAAAAAACTACATTTCTTTTCCTAGGATTTTAAGATGTATATGTTTTGAATTTTGTAAGGCCGCCTTGAGGCCCAGTATTGGGCAAAAGGCGGGATACAATTAAATATAATACTCTATTTCTTTGATTCTAAGACACACTTTTTTCCCATATAAACATCTCTAAAAATGGGGTTCGTCTTAGAATTGCGGGTGTGTCTTTGATGTTTTTTTTTCCTCTCTTGGTGGTACTGAAATTAGTGTGCGTCTTACAATCGATGGCATCTTACAATCGAAGAAATATGGTAATAATAATAATAATAATAATAATAATAATAATAATCTGAGCAGGAACATGGGTCACCTGGTCACATTCATCCCCACTATGAGGGAATGTCTTATATTTAATTGCATTTAAATTATTACCCACTACTTTTACATTTGGAGCAGTATCCAATTGTATCGTTCCACTAGCGGAAATGACGTTGTGCTAGCGGAAACTAGGTTTCAAAGCTGAATGACTGATGCCGAGGCTGCATCCTACAACCTGAAGAATGCCCTTATTCTACTGAATAGTTTGTCGCTTGCTTCCCCAAGTCCAGATTTAAAATCCTGAATTTGTCCTATTGGGTTTGTGGATCAATAACCCCCTTGAATCAAATCTCTTCATTGTGGATAACCAAAGACTGGGTTTGAAAAATTAATAAAAAACCTACAACAACACACCCTAGATGTATTCATCTAGAATTAAACTCCACTGATTTCTGTGGTCCTTATTCTCAAGCAAACATACCAAGTATCTCAGCCTTTACAACATTCAGAAGACCTATGTCTATAGGCAACAGAATCACTTACCATCTTCAAGAAGCCCAAACCATCTTTGCATTTCACCGCCGTGGCTCGATTAAGGTGAAAAATGCAGCACACTTATTTTTCCACCGATGAAAAGTTATTGCTTCTTGGGGGGAGGAAAGAGGGGTTGGGAGATTAAATGCTCAGTAAATCCAAAGTCACAGAGTACTTCAGTGTAAGTCCTGAGCGCCCGGCATCTCTTCTCAGTAGAGCACTTTGTCTTCTGCAGCAAACATCTTTGCTGTGCTTCTTTAGTTTAGGCCAGATGGTTCTGCTTGCTAAGCTTCCAATCCACCACCCGGCTTGCCGGGGAGTCGGACGTGGGTTAGGGAGATGTTATTTCACCGACTCTGCCACCACGATTGCTGCTAGCTAACCAGTTTCCTGTACCGCAAAGAGAAATTGAAAAATCGGAGTCGCTCCTTTGGACTTCTCTCGACTCTGACTCTAAAGCAGGAAAAAATAAAAATAAAAGAGCAGCGCCAACTATTCCAAGTGGCTTCTTTTTTTCGACGCACACATGGAAAATGTGTTCAACTGTTTAGATAATCTTCTAGCATCCGTGTCCTTCCACTCATTGGTTCGCTGGCTGCTCCGATGTTTATGTAATGGCATGGTTCGCTTCAAATCTAACACCCCTTTGCCCAAGGTTGAAATGAAATGATTCATTTATTACTATTTTTTCCAAAGGGGTGGAGGGGGAGGCACAGAGAGAGAGAGAGAGAGAGAGAGAGAGAGAGAGAGATCCAACACACTGTTTGTTTTATCCTGAGTGAAAACGCCTTTCATAGATGGTTATGTTAAAGGCATTGGGGAAATTGCTCTTTGGTGAATGAGACGTGCGATGAACAGTGGGGCTAAATTTGGAAGGGAGAAACGTAGTGCATGCTGGCCAAAACACTCCCAAGATGTTTCATTGGGACAAGCAACAGTAACGTGGTCCTAGTGGGACAGGATGCAAAGGTTTTGGAGCCACTGGTATGTTTTGTTGTTGAGTATTCCTCCGTATCACTGACTCACACACACGCAAACACACTCCTTAGCAGCCTTAAGAGTTTATTCAGCTGGTTTAAATCATGTGCTTTTCACTCAGTTTCTCCTGCTCTACCAAGGGCTCTTACCTTCTGAGTACTTCCAGATGGAAGCTTCTGCGAGTGACAAATGCCCCATCCCCCCCACCTCCAATGCTCTTCCTTCACTCCACCCCCCCACCCCATCTCGCAGTGCTAGGTTTGGTCTGTCACAGAGCACATTGGACATTATAATCTACAATCTCATATGGTATTGATTTCGCAACTGCCCCATAAGAGCGGGTCATGGTTAATCCCATTTTACAGATGCAAAACTGAGGTTACGAATTTGTGACTTGCCCAAGGCCGTACACACAGAGAGCCATGGTGTAATCTGTTTAAATGTGTTGAACCTGATTATGTCAGGGTTTCCTAATCTTCTTATAGACAGGGCACATTCCCCCCCCCCCCCCGTATTAAAATTGAAGGCATATGTATTCCTAAAGCGACAAAGAATGTGTGAGAGTAAGAATTACCCACCTTCAGTGAAGTGTGCTGCTGTGTTTCTGCATGAGTCACTGCTCTGAACATGATTCCCAATTGGAAGCAGATGAGAACAGTGACTCATGCAGAAGTATAAAACACTAGGGTTTTTTTCCACATCTTTGTATTAGGGGAGATTGAATGCTCCAATCACACCTGACAGAGATGGGGCAGAATTTATCTGCCTGCAGGGGAGGCTTATTGAAAAGGAGGTAAGGCTGGAGCAGTAAATCATGCAGAGATGCAATGGGCAGACTCCTCTGTGAGAGAAGGGCTTTGAACCCATGGTACCCCAATGTATTAATTGCATTGTTCATGTGGCATGACCATTTAATTTATTTCCAGCATTTCTACCCTACTCTTCAGGCAAAAAAAGCTCCCAGACCGCTTTACAAAGATGAATAATAAGACAGTTTGAGAATTCCGAAATTATCTAAATCTGACATTTAAGCCAGGGTGGGCCATGGGCAGAATTCTCTGGTGAGCCAGGAGAGGAGAACCAGAATACATGAGAAAAGCCAATAGGAATGGGGAAGAAAATCATTTGGTTTTATTTCATTATTTGAGCTACTTCTGTACCACTTGATAGCCCAGGATTTTCAAGTGGTTTGCATAAAAACACATACAATGTATTCACATTTTAATGCGAATTTACCTAATTTCACACTTTCGACTCAATATGTGACCCGGAACGTAGTTATCCTTTGAATATTGCAATGGAATTCTCCAGTCAAAAATGCATAAGAAAATGTGTAAATTAGAGGGAAAGTGCATCCAAAAATGCATATATATATTGGGAAATCGTTTCAAAATATGTATTATATCAGGAAAATTGCTTGCAAAAATGTGTTCATCTGAAGAAAAATAAGCAGCATACAAAAATGCATAGAATTTCTGTCTGCAAACTTTTAAAAAAGAAACTCAAAATTCAGAACAAACCAGGCATAACATGGAGGGAAAATATCAAAGTTTGAGACCAACTGAACTTAAGTTTAAAGAAACAGAGAAACCAAAATTGAGTAAGGGCCTGATCAGATGACATGCTAACCCACTGTGGATTGCTCAAAAATGTGATCCATGGTAGGTTAGCGTGTCATGTGGTGGCGACCATAGAGTCTGCTGGCAAGAGCGACCACCACAACTGGTGACCCTCTTGCTACTGTGAGTTGATGGCATAATTAAACCATGTGGAGGTACGGTCAAGGACTAGGCCAGCAGTCAGGAGTGAAGAATAACCAGAGATACAAGAACACACTAGAGCTCAGGAAGACCTTGTTGCTCAAGCAAGTCTCAACTGGAACAGGAAGTCCTCTTATACTCCTTCCTGTCTGGGGAGATCCAATGGCCAGCCTGGATGGGCGGAATCAGTCCAGGGCCTGAAGACATTTCACTTCCTCCTGTATGACTACATTGAGCAGTTTTATACAGAGCTGGGCAGCTCCTGACAGGCTACTAGGGGTGAAAAGTTAGGGTGGCCAGGTGTCCTACTATATAGAGAACAGTCCTCTATTCATAGGGCTGTCCAGTCCAAGATTGGTTTAAAGATTTTAAAATACATAACAAAAGAGAGCAAAGGCTTTGAAGTTGCCCATCAACACTTAGCACTTGGACAGCAGGCACAATGAGAAGGCTCAATGTTGTTCTTGTGGCCTTTGACCACCTGCGAGGCAACCACATTGGTCCGGTCCTCAGAAGAGCAGGGTAAATAAGCTCTCTGTATTCCAGGGCATGCCTTTCTGTCTCGAAGAGCAATACAGTGATCCTCATCCTTTTTCTCAGCATCTTGAATTTATTTTGCCAAACAACTTCGCATGTTCTATTATTGAGCAAACTGAGAATTTCATTCTGTGAACTTTGGAGCTGGCTCAAGCATGACATAATTTGAACCAGTTGCTTCAGGAAGTAGATTCCAGATATGGCATCATTTCCCTGCCTCTGTCTCTCGGTATCTTTTTCTTTTTAAAATCGTAGGAGAGGGGTGTCCTCTTTTGTTTTTTTGTTTCAGCTCTCCTGCTCTGACTGTTCCAAGTTCAGCCATGAGGCAGTCGATGGGCCAAATCCATCTCAAAGGTTAAAAGAGAGCCAGTGTGCTGTATTGGTTAGAATGTTCTACTGGGACTCAAGAGTTCTGGGTTCTAGTCCCCACTCAGCTATGAAGCTCACTGGGAGAATTTAGGACAGTCACTGACTCTCAGCCTAACCTAGCTGACCAGGTTGCTATGAGAATAACGTGGAGAGGAAGGAGAGGAGTGTGCCAGGGCTGACCCAAGACATTTTGCTGCCTGAAGTGAAGGACAAAATGGGAGCCCTCCCTACACCATGGATGTGCAATCAAGAACATAAGTTCCTGAGTCCAAGAGGGGTGAACATTGATGGCCACCTCCCTAGAGGGTCTAGGTTCCCCTGATCCATCGCCAGGCCCCCCAGCCAAAGGCAGCTCCACTGTGGTTCTTGGCTGAGGAGGCTCCTCTGGAAAGGAATCCCCCAAGGGCTGCATGATATCACATGCCCAAATGTCCTCCAGGATAAAACGGTTCCACCTAGGAAACAGTTAAACCTCTCCCCTAGTTTTAGCCATCTGCAGAAAATGCTCCTAAGCACACTTTGCCCATTATATAAAACTCAATAATGGCTCATTTTTTCCTGTCTTGCTTTCAGAGCCCAGCACAGCAAGAGGACTATGTGACCAGCTCCAGATACTTTAGGGCTTGGTTAGAACAGTCCAGATTCTCTAACAGAAAACAACTCGGCTTCCAACCACACCCTCTTCAGGCCATTGCCGTGCAGATGGCTTTCCCATTTTCTTCCCTTAGGTTCAGACTAAACAACGCAAGGCTGACAAATGCTGCCAGCTATTTATAGAATGTATCTATTGCAGTAACGAAGGAGGTGGATGGCGATCTACCAAGGAGGTGGTCCAACTGCAAGCTGCAGGACGACATTTCCACCTGGAATGTGCAATTTTCCGACAAACTGGTGGCTGTGATCGCCAGATCCGTAGCTGTCCTTTGCCACTTTGCCATGAGAAATTCAACCTTAGCCACGGAAGCTGCACCTCATTTTCTCTCCACCCATGCAAAATTGTTTTCTTCTAACTTAACGTCTAATAACGATCACCGGGGCTGTAAGGAACAATGTGTTCTTTATTTTGGAACTCTTCCAATGGGCAACCCTAACAGAACTAGCAGGATTGGCACAAAGGAATGTGGGAAACTGTCTTGTACTGAATCAGAGCATGGGTCCATCTACTCCAGTATCACCAACACTAGGGATGCCGAAGGAATCCACAGCGGATTCAAATGGATCCAGGGGCTCATTTACACCAAGCAGGATATTTCATTATGAAAGTGGTATGAAAGCAGTATATAAAAGGCAGGAGCCATACCACTGCTTTATAGCGGTATGGAAGTGCACTGACCACTGTTGGGGCCCAGGACACATCTACACCAAGCAGGATATAACACTATGAAAGTGGTATATGGCATGTGTCCATGGGCCCCAACAGTGGTCAGTGCTCTTCAATACCACTATAAACCAGCAGTGTGGTTACTGCATTTTATATACTGATTTCATACTGCTTTCATAGTGGAATATCCAGCTTGGTGTAGATGAGCCCCAGGTTACTGTGAATCCAACCTCTGGATTCTGCAGCAGCCCAGCTTTTTCTGAGTCCTGCAGATTATGCAGATTATGCAGATTTGAGGAGTAGTTTTTCAGGTATTTTCGGGGGAGGGGTTGTGCTAATTTGCATTAGTACAAATGCTCATTACTGCACTAGCATGCATATGCTTTAGTGCAGTGTGCACTTCCAAAATGCATTAATGCACATTCTTGCTAATTTTGCATTAACTAATGCATGTCCATGCACTTGCACAAGTGCTGAAGTTGGCTTTAGCACTAATGCGCACTTGCGCTGATGCGCTGGTGTGCATTCCAGCAAATGTTGATCAAGTTAAAAATCCAATTCTGTCAATGAGCAGACGATGGGACGATCAACCCCTGACAATCCACAAAACACAGACGGAACGGATTAAACAAAAAAAGTACATCTCTAGTCAATATGGACTGGCAGCGTCTCTTCAGGCTTTCAAGCAGGAATTCGTCCAGCTCTACCTGGAGATGCCAAGGATCAAACCCGGGACCTTCTGCATGCAAAGCAGAGGTTCTACCACAGAGCTATGGTCCTCCACCCCCCAAGTGGTGCAGTGAGAGAAGCAACTAACCAGTCACTATCACCCCAGCCCCCGCCCCCCGCTAGAAACATCTCTTCTTTGAAGTACTTCTTGATGCACTTCCTGCATTGATGCTACTCTCTCTCAGGCCGTGTCTACACCAGCTATTTATTCTAGAATAATATCGATGTTATCCCTACTGGGACACATGATGCACAGCTGATTGTACTGTGATCTCGAATCCACCACTCAGTTATTCAAGACTATCACTGACAGCTTTTGTCACTTTTTTTCCGGCTCTCTCGCTACAATTCCAAAGTCCGCAGCTGGTGCATCCCCCTTTGCGAAGCTGTTGCTGTTCAGCATGAGCTCCTGTCTCAGCAAACAGCCATCCCCGCCATCAGGGGAGTATGCACGGGCATCAGTGTGTTGCATCACAAATATATCTCTGTGCACAGTACCCATCCCCCCCTTGTATTGCTATGTGTCTGCGCTGGTGCCCAACTCTCAGGAGTTATTAAAAAGAAAATCCCATGCCCTGTACCCATCTGCCTAGTCCTGCCCACTTCTGCCAATACATATTTGGAACCGCCATCACAGGGCACACATTCTCCCACCACGTCTCTCCTTTACTTGCGGGAAACATTGGTGGTGTGCGCCCCGTGAGCGCCAACCACAGAAGCTGGGAACCGTCACAATTATCCTTCCTCCATTGCAGAAGGGCCGTAGGGGGTAGATTAGCACTCAGATTCAGCCCCCATCACTATCCAGGGCCAGCCCTACCATTAGGCAGAGTGAATCTGCCCCCTCAGGGCATTTTATTTCATTGTATCCAGTTTGCTGCTCTGCCTCAGGCCTCAAAAATGTCCCTGTCCCTCTCAGCCATTTGGAATAATACTGATTTCGTTCACAGGATAAAGTAACTCAATAAAGCACTTTGAACACACAAAAGCTGAAATATAAAGGCTGTATTTTCTTCTTCGTTCTTTCCTTACGTCTCACTTTTACCACCATCTCTGATTTTTTTTCTTTTTCTTTGAATGTATGTCTTTAAACTAAATGCTTACTATGCAGCTATTTAGCGGTCCTATGGCGTGCCCTATTCTCCCCAGTCTGGTTTCTAATACAGTCCTAATATTTTGTTTTTCTTTTCTTTCTTTTCTTACTTTTTTTGACCAGTGCTGTGTGATGAGCAGAAGTTTCCACTGAGCAGAGCAGTGCACAGTAACGTCTACGACTCACTTCCCTGCCCCCCTTAGACAGAGGGCCTGTGAGTGCATATATGTGTTCAGCATCCTTCTAAATTTGCATCACCTCACACTTACCTACACTAGATTTCATCCACCAACTCTTTACACCCCACAGTTCTCCTTGTTATTGGTGGTTGGCATCAGTTTCGTGCCCCAATGGATGCCATGGCAGTATTCCTGTGTCTCACATTATTACTGTTGTTAGGTGTGACCTAGCCAAAGGAAAGTATGGTAAAGTTACATGTGTTTAGCTCTCCCATCGAAATTGATGGGACTTAAATATGTTTAACTTGGCCGGGATTGTTTTCTATGGACACACAGTCAGCCTCATGCTGGCTTTCCAAGGCAGGCAGGCACAGAGGCCCACCACCACCCTATATCAGCCTGAGGCATCCCAGGCCCTTCAGAACTGACCTGCTTCTCCTTGGGATGCCTCGAGCCAGCCCAGTACTGCCTTGTATTCAGGTTGAGACAGGCTGAATCAGCCTGCCTCAACTTGGATTCGGGGTTTCAGCCCGAGGTGGTACACTGCCCTAGCTACAAGGGAAACAGCATACTTTGGCTAAAATGAGGGGTTCAGGGGATGGGGTGGTGTGTTTCATGATGTGCCCCTCTTCCACCTGCCCTACAGGGCTAGTGGTACTTTTGAAAATTGGTTGTTAGGTCTCCTAGATTGAGGGTGGCAAGGAGAGAAACCCTCTATTCTTATACTTTAATGTGTTAATGCATTGAAATGCATGCACAATTTTCAATTCCCTCTAGCTGCTTAACATTTGAGGTCCATCTCAGCCAGATTGCTTAGGCAGAAGAGGTCTGTCTACAAACCACTGAAAACAGTCCAGGCAGATGCCAGATTGTAAGAACCTGCAATCTTGCCATCTAGTCTGTAAAGCCCTTTGCACACTCGTTCGCACAGAAAGGAGACAGTTTAGCAAACTCCAGACGGGTTGTTGTGTTAGATTCCTATAGAAAAAAGCAACCGAGAGCCCCGTGGCGGTGTAAAGATCAACGCATTTATTGTGGCCAACGCAACCACGCTGGAATCAACACTTTCGTTCCTTCGCGCACTCTCTTTAGACTTTGGTTTGTCCGTTTTCGTTTGGTGAGGTCAAAATCAAAAGCAGGCTGTTCTGAAATGGAACAGCGGGACATTTTTTTTTCTTCTTTCCCAGACTGTGCTGGTGAAATGATTGTAAAACCAAGCCAAACAGGAAATAAGTCACTTACCTGCAAGATGGAGAACCGTGGCCTTCAGATCTTCAGAGGAGATATGCCCCCGTAAGTGACGGCCCTCGTAAGTGACAGCCCTTTATGTTTAAATTAACGAGAGCCAAGGGTCGGCAGTGCAGCCATGGTTTGCCTGCATTTTGTAGGAACGAGGTGCCTTTCTGATTGGGGGAGGGGATGGGTTTCCCCTGCACATTCCCTGACTTGTTGCTTCAACTGAGAACTCCTCTATTCTAACTTCAGTACCTCCATGCCCATTGCATCCTGTTGTGCATTAGGGAGGGAGGGAGAGAGAGAGAGAGAGAGAGAGAGAGAGAAGGCAGCAGCAGCAGCCTATGCACACTAGGGTGACCAACTGTCAGGATTTCCCTGGATTTGTCCTGGTTTTTGTTCTTTCCATGGTATCAGGGGGGATTTTCTATCATTTTCAATAATGTCCTGGAATGACACACCTTCCCCTTTAAGGCTGCCATTAGCATGGCAGGAGGGAATGACATGCTTTCTTGAGACACATCATTCCCCCACCCCGAGCTCCAATTGAGGTCTTAAAGGGGAAAGTGGGTCATCCATGGACATTATAGAAAAGGCCCCAATTGGAGTGGATGGTGGTGGTGCAGAATGAAATCCTTTCCCCTCCTCCATTCCAATCGGGTTCTTTAAGGTGGCGGGGGAATAACGTACTTTCTGCAGGACTCAGAAAGCTGCCTCCCCACACACACACTAGGTGTCCTCTTTTTTGGTTTCCCAAATATGGTCACCCTAATGCACACCCATGTTCTGGAGGTTGCACAGCAACATGAGCTTTGGTGGTTTTCACAGTGCATGAAAAGAAAAGTTGGGTGTAAATCATTTCACAAGTGTGATATAAACAACACATGCACACACACACACACACAGGTGTTAGTTTCTTTTGTAAGTACCCTTTATTCACCCAATCGTTCTGTATTATCGTGTTTATATAATAGGCCTTGTTTTATTGCAAAAAAGAGTGAGGAAACCCCCAACCTTCCCCTCTCCAACACACACACCATGAAATGTGTTGCTGCCCACATGGTACGAACAAAAAGAGCTTTCAGTCTGACTCGTGTCTTTATATAATGTGCAGTTCTTGAAACTAAACAGCTTACAGTAGTGTTGTGTAAGAGCGCTAATGTTCAGTATAAATCAACTTTGCCTGCTGGAGTTGGACCTGGGGGAGGGGAGGGGAGGGGAAGGAGTGTGTGTGTGTGTGTGTGTGTGTGTGTGTGATGGATGGATGGATGGATGAATGAATGCTTTGTTCAGAAAAAAAAATAATTGCTTGCAGGGGGAGGTTGAGCGCATTCATGAAGACGCTGGTATAAAGTGCAAATAGTCCTTCCCCGTTGCCTTGTAATTGCATTTCATAGAAAGCGGACTTTTGTTGGGGTGGGGTTGGGGGTTGGGAGGGGGTGATCTTTCTTTCAATGTGTTTATGCAAAGTCTGCGTTGGAGCCTTTCCCTTCCAGTGACACCTGGAGACGAAATGCCGCAGCCGCCTACTACGGCCCGTGGAAAATAACACAGACGGCAAGAGAGGGGGAGTGTTTTCAACTCACAAAACTCAAGGCAGGCTTGGGGTTGGATGTGAGAGGGGCATATTTCTTTTGAAAAAAGGGAAATGGAGCAATAGCATATGCATCAAGGTGTTATTTCCCTTCCCAAAACCTCACGTGCACAATTCTCAAAGTGTGTGAGTTTTTTTTTTGTTGTTGTTTTTTCTTTTAAGCTCAGGGTTTTCTGAGCAGGGCAGGGCTTGTGGGATCTATTTGGGGTTTTGTTTTGCTTTTAACTAGAATGCGGAGATGTAACAACCAGAGCCAAACTGAAAAATGGCGGCTTATGGGGAGGGCAACAGAGTTCATTACCTACTGCACCATAGGGTGACCTTATTTTAGAAACCAAAAAGGAGGAGAACATGGCCGCCCCCCAAGGGGTGTGCCCACCCAAACATGGCCTTGGTCACATGTCTGATTTCACAGCACACAAGACAAACCTGTTCTACATAACATCTTAATGTTAAAATCACTGGAATAAAGAACAAGTGAGACATTCAATGTATCTGAAATAAACTTCACTCATTCCTACTTTTGTAGCTTTTGCTGTACTTTGAAGCTTTTGCTATACTCTGTGTGATACAGTTTCCCCTTCCGTCAAATATCTTTTCTGACTGCAAGTCCTTTACTGGATGGCCATAGTCTCACCTTTCCTAACATTTAACACTCTTTCCCCATCACCTTTCTCATATCCATACTCACACATTCAGCATACTGCTACCACTGAACAAATGAAGCAGTTAACAAGTACAGAAAAATCTAGTACGACAAACCAGCAACCAAGCATTCATAAAGAGTATAAACTACTATTCCCCTGCAAACATTAGCCATTGAACAAAATGGATTAAAGGCTAGCACCTCTTAGCTTGTTTCAACTTTAACCACACATAACAGTCAAAAACAACCAAGAAAAACACACCTACCTCATTGACATAGCAATACCTAATGACAAAAATGTTGTAGAAAAGGAAGAGGACAAGAGAGAAAAATATATACCTCTGGCTATGGAAGTTAAAGAACTATGGCAACAGGGGAGAGTTACAATTATTCCATTAGTCACATCACTCACCAGCATCACATCATTTTTTTTTCTACAGAAACCCTTCAGAAATTAGGCCTACCAAAATACATGCATGCCAACACCCAGAAAGCAGTCATACCTAAAACATGTTCAATAGTCAAGAAATTTCTGAATCAGTAAAAGACAGCATGACTTGGCAAAGCCCATCATGTTCATCAAGAAAAAACACAAACAAGAAAAGAGAGAGATAGATTATGATGATGATGATGATGATGATGATGATAATAAAAATAATAATAATGGCAACCCTGTTAATTTTTTAAAAGGTTTTTTTAAGAAGGATGAACAACTGTCAGCCATTGTTACAAAATATATGTCATGCCAATTATAATAAACAAATTGGAGAGGAAGGTCTATGGGTCTAAAATGCATTATTTAATAGGAATATCACCTCCAAATCATACTCCCAACTCACAGAAAACTACAGCCCTCCCCCCCACACACTGCAAACATGCATCCATTCATAGTCAAACAACTGTGCATCCCATTCAGACATCAATACACACACACTGTCAGCACATGTGCGCATGCACACACACACACATACAAATACATTCAGGATCACCCACTCCAAAACATACGCATGCACACATCTATTCAATTGAACACCCCATGCACCCATTCTCTCTCTCTCTCTCTCTCTCTCTCTCTCTCTCTCTCTCTCTCTCTCTCTCTCACACACACACACACACACACACACACACCTGTCTTACCCCCTATTTGCTGCTTTTCCTCCTCCTGCTGCTTGCTCCTTCTTGCTTCTTCTTCTTCTTTCTTCTTCTCCTACTCCTCCTCGGCTGGCAATTGCACCAGCCCAGGAGAAGGGGGCTAGATTGGGGGGGTGTTGCTGGAGGATGGAACATGTCCTCTGCCCCACCCCCGGCCGATTTCACCCTTTTCCTGTGCTGGGTGGAGGTGGGGGCTGCTGCACGCATTCCCGGAAGTCCAAGAATGAGTGCACTGGCCCCTGGCCCCAGCAATTGCACCGGCCCAGCCGAAGCCTAGTGCGGCTCTGGGAGGCCTGCTGCATGTGTTCCCAGAAGTCGGAGAATGCATGCATCAGCCCGTTTTGCCTGGACAAAACCAGGAAAATGGAGATTTCCCCCCGATCAGGTTTGGGGCCCCCATTTCTGTTCATGTCCAGGCAAAACCGGACATATGGTCACCCTACTGCACCCCCATGAACCATACGCTCAGTAGAGGCTGGTGGCTCCGATGTCACTGAAGCAGTGAACCCGCTCGGGGTTTCAGTCAGAACCAGTCAGTGCTTCAGAGTAGCTATCCATGGGAAGCCACACAGAATCTTGGATTGACTGGCCTGGCTTTTCCGGCTCCCATACTTGTTACCTGCTGGGCCCACTTCTCTAGCACTCCTTTGATGACTGCTGAGAGGCCACTATTGCAATTGTCCATAATCCAATGTCACTCTGTAGCATTGTGGAGCACCAGGATACCTGAGAGAGAGCACCTTCTCCCTTACCAACCTGCCCGGTCACTTAGGTCATTGGAAGATATGCTCCTGGTGGCTCCACATAGTTCTATATCCTGATTGGAAACCACAAGGAGAAGAGCCTTCAGTGTGGTGGCCTCCTTTCTTTCAAACTCCCTGCTCCTGGAGGCCAGGCAGGTGTCAACACTGTGCTGCTTCCAGCGCTTCTGGAAAACAGTTCTACTGCAGGAAGCATTCCTTGACTGACAGCCACAGTTTTTACTGGCATTCTATTTTTTAAAGTATAATTTTAATGGTGTTTTAATCTTTGTATCTTTTATTGTTTTACATCTTATGTTCAGTGCTGCAGAACCGATTTCAGATCTGGAGTGGTAGATAATAGGGCTGTGTACGGACACCCCCCCAATCCGCTCTGGATCCTGATCCTCAACTTCTGGATCGGGTCCACTATGCCTTGCGTCAATCCACCTATGGTCCGCTCCGCTCTGCTGCAGAGCTCTGGATCTGAATCAGAGCTCTGCAGCAGTGGCAGGTAAGGCCCCCCTACCCCCTCAAAACTTACCTGCCTCCATCATGGTCCAGCAGTGGCTTCAACTGAGGCTGAGGACTCAAACAGGAAGACCAGGCCTCAGTTTGAATCCCCAGCCTCAGTTGAAGCTGCTGCCGGACTGCGACAGAGCCAGGTACGCCGCCCTCCCCCCTGCCCCTTACCTGGCTCTGCCGCTGTCACTGCACAGACTGTGGCGGTGGCAGCGGGGCCAGGAAAGGCCCCCCTCCCCCACACCACTTACTTGCATCCATTGTGTTCCGGCGGCAGCTTCACCTGAGGCCAAGGCTCAAAGTGGAAGGGCAAGCCACGCTTGCGGCCTGCTCTTCTTGTTTGAGCCTCAGCCCCAGGTGACGTCACCGCTGGACCGCAACAGATGCAGGTAAGATGCCCTGCCCCCTGCCCCCTTACCTGGCTCTGCCGCTGTCACTGCATGGATGGTGGCGGTGCCAGGTAAGCCCCCCTCCCTCCACACTTACCTTTTTTCCGGAGCTCCGGATCAAGGTGAAGGATTTGCTTGTTCTAGATCCGCTTCATCTCAATCCGCAGCTCCCCCAACCTGATCCGTCTCCGCCTTTGGCAGAGGCGAATCAGGCTGCTCTGCTATTGCTTCTACGAACCGAAGTAAAGTGGAGCACAAGCCTAATAGATAAATTTTGTAAATAAAATTTCAACGGAGAAGGCTTGGCCCTTGTCAGAGGTTTGCTGCCATCCCAGTTGCTGTTCCGTGTCCCCTTCCGTGGCATGGCCTGCCACTGTGGCTGGCAAGAATAAAAATGAGAGGGGGGATGGGACCACACCACCTAACACCTGCCAAAAATCAGGAGGAGATGTGCCAAGGGCATCCTCAAACTTGGAACTGATGACCTGATAGAACATAGTTTTACCAGTTGACCAGAAACATGCTAGTAGTACTATAAAGTTGTATTCTTCAACTGGGCAGCCTCTGGATGTGTTGGACTGGGAATGATGGAGGGACCCAGGCTGGGCAACACTACTAGAAATGGAGGAAGGGGTGGCCCCAATGAGCTGCCCACCCATGCTGTATTACAATAAAATATATTTCTTGGTGCCTCAGACATTGCTTTCTAAGCAGTTGTGGCCAAGTGTAATATTTGTTCACAAAAATGTGCTGTTTCATTAGAGGAGAAGCAGGCTTCTGCCTCTCGTTCAGAACTCACTGGACAGCCAGCATTGCTGAGGACCGGATCCACTACATATGGATGGTCTGGTATCCTGTGTGGGGCTGGCATGGCTTGACATAAGTCAGAAGGCAAACCCCATCAATACATATGCAAACGAAGGGCAGGAATTTCTGCAAACAAATTATCTTTCAACGGCGTTGCTAGAAAGCGAATGCTTTCCAGGTTCCTGCCTGTCACTGCATTACTTATTGTAAAAGCCTTGAATTGATCAAATGGCTTAGATGGTCTCAGAGATGGAAGCTGATGGAGAGAAAAGTCATGATCTCGATTGGAATGTGCTCCCTAGCACACGAAACGTGGCTACAGATTTTGAAACTGCACGATCTTCAAACCTCTTAAGTGCAAATCATATGTTTTTGAGTTACACAGGATGTTTCCATTCCACAGTCAAACAAGGCTATTTGAGATTCTGAGGAGATAAAGACTCGGTTCAAACATAATGGGGGATCATGGTTTTTGGATGGAATGTATGATCCGTGACAAGCTCACATGCTCTGCCATCTCATCATTTGTGGACAACAAGAGATCGAAAGCTTTTGCTTCCTATTTTAAACAAACCACACTTCCCTGTGATGTCTGGAATTCGGAAACTGTGGCTTATTTAAGCTGTAGTTTGTTCGTTCGTTCATTCATCAATCAATCAATTTATGAATCACCCTATAACCAAAGCTCTAAGGGCCACATACGTAATAAAAGCAAAGACAATACAACTAATACAGGCAGTTTCAGCACAACCTAGGATCTGAAACCACAGTTTGATCCAGACTTGTTCTCACTAACCATACTTTGAACCAGAGACGGGGAATCTCCAGCCCACAGGCCAAATTTAGCCTGCCAGGATAATCCAGCCAGCCCACAAGGCCTCGGTTGAGACCGCTTCCTCAAGCATCACCCCCTGAAGGCTTCTTCTCCCTGCTGTTATCTCCTATCAGAGGTAACAGTGGGCTTTCTGCTGCAGGCCACTCTCCCTCGGAATAGGAGCCATGTGATAGCAGCCTGGAGAGGCAAGAGTTGGGCTTGCAGTGTTCAGAGAAATGGATGCCGCTGCAGACTAGATAAACTTAAGAACATCAGAAGAGCCCTGCTGGATCAGACCAAGGGACCATCTAGTCCACCATTCTGTGCACAAAGTGGCCAACATGCTACCCAAGGGAAACCCACAAGCAGGATATGAGCACAATGTTCTTCAAAATCCACTGGTTGTTCCCTGCTAATGCCCCACTTATCTATTTATTTTACAGTTCCCCTCCCCTTCTGGCTATGAGGAAAAACTGGAGAGATGCAGGAAGAGTAAAAAAAACACTCTCTACTTCCCACTCTTCCCTATAAATACCACCACTTATTCATGCTATCTGGCGGGCACATGTTAAGGAAACTTCTCTTCACTGGTCTAACACGTAGTTCCGCCCTGAAGATCATTAAACTGAAATATATCATTCACCTTGATGCATACCTTTATTTTAAAAAGTTGCCGCCATCTAGTGGTCAGACTAAAAAATAGTATGGAGATGGTCAAGGTGCTTAAAAAAAAGAAAAAGGAATCCGGATTTGTTTTACTGACATTGCATTCGGTATTCCGTTTTCCTTCTTTTTAAAAGAGTAGAATAGAATAACGTTATATTTTCATCGCTTTTTGAAATATGCTTGCGTTCTTCTTTAGCTTGAATGAAGAATCTGTGTTTGGACTATCATTCACCTATTCAGTTCTGTCTTTTTCTCTCTCTTTTCTACAAGATCACTAATGGAAGCGAACTTTTAACATGTTTCCTTTTCAAAGCATGGGCAATTATGTCTCTGTGTGGAGTTCACTGTTTTGCACCCTTGTCTCCTCCGATGGAGGCGGAGGCCGATCAAACATGGTGGTCAACTCATCACTTGGGTTCCCAGTGACTACTACCCAATAATTCTTGTCTTCTTCAGCTTTATGGGAATCGAGATAGGTATGACAGTTGACTTCGTATTCCTTTCCAAAGTATGTCCTTTAAAAGAAAACACCAGAAAATCTTCAATGACGATTGTACGTTTCTTTAGTCTCAGCCTGAGAATCACTACATGTGTTTAGGGATCTCTGTCGCTGGGAAACCCAGTTCTTTTGTGACTCAGCAGAGATCCGTGGCATGTACAACTACCTTTGCATCTGCCAGCCAAGCTGCAGGCTTTTCTCCAGACTCCTGGAACTTTTTTGTGCATTCGCGTTTGCAGGTTCTGCAATTTGTGCAAATTTCTGAGTGAGTTGCATAAACTTCTGAGCAATTTGGGGAAATGGCTGGATCTGTACAAATTTGATCAAATTAAACAGAAACTTCAGAACCTGTGGGGAAAGTGCATAAAATCTGAGAACTAGCCTGATTCACTGCAGACTGAGGGCTCATCTACACCAAGCAGGATATTCCACTATGAAAGCAGTATATGAAAGGCAGGAGCCACGCTACTGCTTTATAGTGGTATTGAAGTGCACTGACAACTCTTGGGGCCCAAGGGAAGGAAGGGAAGGAACCTCTTGTGCAAGCACTGAGTCATTACTGACTCTTGGAGGGACGCCAGCTTTCACTGACGTTTTTCTTGGCAGGCCTTATAGCGGGGTGGTTTGCCGTTGCCTTCCCCGGCCATTATTACCTTTCCCCCAGCTAGCTGGGTACTCATTTACAGACCTCGGGAGGATGGAAGGCTGAGTTGACCTGAGCCGGCTGCCTGAAACCAGCTTCTGCTGGGATCGAACTCAGGCCATGGGGAGAGTTTCAGCTGCAGAAACTGCTGCTTTACCTCTCTGCACCACACGAGGCTGCAATTGGGGCCCAAGACATATACCATATACTACTTTCATAGTGTTATATACTGCTTGGTGAAGATGTGTCATGGGCCACAACAGTTGTCAGTGCACTTCAATACTGCTATAAGATAGTGTGGCTCCTGCCATTTATATACCGTTTTCATAGTGGAATATCCTACTTGGTGCAGATGAGCCCTGATTTGGGAGCCTCAGTAGAAAATGGAAAGGAGTTGGCAGAGGGACTTGGGAGGCTGCTGGCTGCCAGAGAGATGATTGCGCAATGAATGACAAGACACTCACATACTTGTTGGCTGCC
Organism: Elgaria multicarinata webbii; assembly: GCF_023053635.1. Classification (NCBI taxonomy): domain Eukaryota; kingdom Metazoa; phylum Chordata; class Lepidosauria; order Squamata; family Anguidae; genus Elgaria; species Elgaria multicarinata. The sequence goes on from NC_086186.1 coordinate 17,895,223, forward strand.
TCATAAGTAGGGTGAGATCCTCGAACCCCACCCGTGAGAATTTCTCCAAAATTCTAGTTCTTCTCCTTTGCACATTTTTTCAAAGGCAAATGATTTCTATCCAGTTAAATGAGAATAATCAAAAGAAATGTGGGAGGACTTTTCAGTAGAGATGTGCTCCGCTTCTAATCGGACCGGAGAAGCAGGAGCAGAGCGGGGGGCTTCGCCTGCCCTTAAGGCGGAGGCGAAGAGGATTGGGGGGCCGGCGGAGCGTGGCGAAGAGGATCAAGGTGAAGGCGGATCCTTCGCCTCGATCCGGAGCTCCGCTGGAAAGGTAAGTGGGGTTTACCGGGCCCTGCCGCTGTCGCTGTCGCCCATGCGGCGACAGCGGCAGGGCCCGGTAACCCCCCCCTCCTCTCCCTTACCTGTGTCCATCCGCGGTCCGTCGGCTTCTTCAATTGAGCCCGCGGTTCAACCAGGAAGTCTGGATGCGGCCCAGACTTCCTGGTTGAACCGCGGGCTCAATTGAAGAAGCCGACGGGCCGCGGACAGAGGCAGGTAAGGCCCCCCTCCCCCTTGGTCCCTTACTGGGCTCTGCCGCCGTCGCCGCACGGTGGAAGGGCCCGGTAACCTCCCCGCCCTCCTCTCCTGGCCTTACCTGGTGCCACTCCCTTCCACTGCGGAGCTCCGATTCGGAGCCGGAGCTCCGCAGCGAAGAGGAGAGGAGTATGGGCAGGGTGGAGCGGGGGGTCCGTGCACACCCCTACTTTTCAGCACCACAGTGGTTGAAAACTCATTTCCTTTCTGTTGGAAAACCTGGGAACTGCCATTGACTGCGAAAGGATGGGGCAGAGATCTCTAACTGGGAGTTCCCAATGTCTCATCAAATGACACTTCCCAGGGTCCTTTGTGTAAGGCTTTCATATGCTTCAAACTGGTCTAAGGCCAATATAGGTTCATGGTGCAGAGATGCCACCATTACAGTAGTCACTAAGAATCATAGAATCACATAATAGTAGAGTTGGAAGGGGCCTATAAAGCCATTGAGTCCAACACCCTGCTCAGCGCAGGAATCCACCTTAAAGCATACCTGACAGATGGTTGTCCAGCTGCCTCTTTAAGGCCTCTAGTGGGGGAGAGACCACAACCTCCCTAGGTCATGGGTTCCATTCTCATAGTGCTCTAACTTACCATATCCAAAAGTTCCGGGGAACGGCCAACCCCTGATTTGTATGACTGTGAATGATCAGGATCTTTGAGTTTGACTGGAAAAAAAAGAATGAATGCTTGAAACTAGGGGTGTGCACGGACCCCCCGCTCCGCTTCACTTGCAGATCCGCCATTTTCCGGATCGGGCCGCTCCGCCCCGCCCCCGCTCCGCCCACTTCCGCTCCGCTCCGCCCGGAGCTCCGGATCCGGATCCGGAGCTCCGTTCCCCCCCCCATAGGCTTGCATTGAAAGCTAAAAAATTATACAACTTTTTTTCTGTTCAAGTTAGAAACCTCATGTTTGGCACCATGACACCTCATGGAGATATACACACGCACGCCAAGTTTCAAAGCAATCCCATCATCCCCTGATTTTTGGCAAATTTTTGAAAATCGGGCACCCCACACACAACATCCCTGCGAGGTGGGCAGGGGAGGAGGGAGGGAAGGCAGGCAGGCATGCAGCTGGCATTTCTGGGGGCATAAGGAAGTGAGCCAAGGATAAGCCAGTAATGCATATAAAATGGAATAAATCAATCAATAAACAAAGGAGGGGTGGAATTAAAAGCAGCAGTGTTGCTCAATAAACAGCAAGAAGAATTTTTTTAAAAAGGCTATATCTGTCTTTTACCAGCAATAGGGGGACGTGCCCGGGGGAGGGGGAAGTAGCTGCCAGTTCAAGACACTGACAGCCACCAACAGCTCTGAGAAGAAGTAAAACGCTCACTTCGACTCAGAACAGGCATTGCTCCACCACTGAAAAGTGACCATTCACTTCAACTCATGATAGGCATTGCTCCACCATTTTACTCTCTTTGGAAGGCTCTAATGGCCTTCCAGTGCAGGAGAGAGTGGGGGCACGTCCACGATGAGATGCCCTAGGGGAGCTCATCCCCTTGCACCACATCTATTCAGTTGTTCACCAAGGTTAGGGTGGGGAGCAGTGCTGTGTTTCTATCTCTTATTCTTGGCTTAGTATATGATTTCAGGTTGTGTTTGTGCATTTGGTGGGGCTACTGTGTTAAAAAACACGGGGAAAAGCCCGTTCAGATTAAGAAAGAGAAGTTTCCCAGAATCCCAAGTTACCTGTTTTGCCTATGCCCTCCTCCAACTTTGGGATCATCATGACCGGGAGCTGACTCTGCCCCTCAGCCCTTTGAAAAAGGTATTTTTCCCGCCGATTTTTTAAAAACGTCTAGCCCGCGACCCGTACGATGCAGAAAGTTGAGAGTGGTCTCAAAATGACCCCCATCCATGACTCTCTGTGCACAAGAATTTTCAGAATGATAGCTTAAACCCCCCCCCCAGTTATCCCAGATTCTTTCCCTCAATGCAATCCTATGGGCGAAAAGCCGAAAACGCCGTTTGAGCCACGCGGTTGACCCGATTTTCACAAAAATATAGCACGCGACCCAGACAACGCAGAGAGGTGAGAGTGGTCTCAAAATGACCCCCATCCACGACTCTCTGTGCACAAGAATTTTCAGAATGATAGCTTAAACCCCCCCCCAGTTATCCCCGATTCTTTCCCTCAATGCAATCCTATGGGCGAAAAGCCGAAAACGCCGTTTGAGCCGCGCGGTTGACCCGATTTTCACAAAAATATAGCACGCGACCCAGACAACGCAGAGAGGTGAGAGTGGTCTCAAAATTACCCCCATCCACGACTCTCTGTGCACAAGAATTTTCAGAATGATAGCTTCAAAAACAACGTAGTTATGCGCGATTATTTGCCGCAATGCAATCCTATGGCGAAATGTTTTCAAGATGGCGACCGGAGCGCTCCGCCTGAACTCGGAGCTCCGAAAAATGGGCGCTTCTCTTCGCCTTGCTTCTAGGGGGTCCGCGGTCCGCTCCTACTCCGCCTCTGGGTAAGGCGGAGCAGGCCAATCCGCTACTGCTTCTACGCTCCTAATCGGAGCGGAGCACATCCCTACTTGAAACAGAGAAGTCTTCACAGATGAAACAGGATGAATGAGTCAGTGAATTTCATTTTCTCTGTTTCTTACTTTCCCAAACTTATGCTCGGTTCATATGAGATTCGTCTTTTGTTTTTAAACCCACGCGAAAATCCATACACATTTTTGCAAGCGATTTCCCTAATAAAATGCCTTGTAACATTACTTTCCATCATATATACATTTTTGTGTGCACTTTCCTCTAATATGCACATTCTTTGGTACACTTTTTTAAGGGGGGACACCATAGTAATCCCAATTTCAAAGGAGTTTTGGTTTGCAAGTTTGAATTAAATAATTAAAGTGTGAACTCAGTGCATTTCTCCCCCACTCCTATGTACAGAATAGGAACTTGTAAAGAGAAGATACAGCAAAGAGAAGAGTGATACAGGGGAGATAAGAGAATATAGTCAGAATGGAAGGATACACATATAATGCCCTATAGAATTGTCTTACAGGCACTGGGAAACCTTCGTATTCCATGCGGTACTGTGGGTCCAGAAAGGTAGCTTGCCAAGAAGCCAAGTAGGAAAGTTCATCTGTCATGAAGACAGACTGGAGGGAGGATTTCTTCGCCTTATTCACAAACGTTTTGTGGTCGCTCGCTAGAAAGAGCTGGGGGAAAAGAAGCATAAAGGAATGATTTGTCTGGAACACTGTAGATTGACAGAGATGAAAGACAAAAGCCCAACCAACATGAGTGGGAAAGACCGGGTTCTGGCATGATATCTACGACACACTGTGATCCAGATGATCACCGGTTGTGTCCTTCGGTTTGCTGATCTGGAGTGAACTGTTGGGTATGAAGGACTCTGTGTAATCTCTTGGGAAATTCGAGAAGATGTAGTAACGGACCTAGGAATCCAACCCCTTTGGATCTTCTCCAAATTGACATTGTTCAAAGGGTTAGACTCTGAGGCCAAAATGAAATTGTAATATGTAGCCAGTGGTGCAGCTAAGTAAGCTTAGATACTGGATTTAATGGTCTTACAAGGCATGTGTGTGGGGGTGATAGGTGACCATGGACAGTACCCAATGGTGACAAATAGTGCTAGTAGAGCTCAGCTGAATCTTTCTGTTGTGCAAGCGGATGTCCATTAGACTTGTGCAACCGGTTTTACAATGAAAAAAAAATGTATGGTGCCTTAAGTTCCATGACACAAGAAAGGCAGGATATAAATATAATAAATATATAATAAATAAAGAGTGGCCCATTAACAATAACTCTAGTGATTAAGGATGATGGATCTATCAGTCTATATCTAGCCCATGTCTGTTCCACATTCATTCAATTAAATCCATCCCATCCCATTTCTGCAGCAGTCTGTAATACTTTTTCTTTCTTGTTTTTAAATCCCACACAAAAATTCACATTCGATTTATTTATTTATTATTTATTTAGAATATTTATATACCGCTCCTCATTGGGGGGAAAAAATTCGGAGCGGTGTACAAGGTAAAATGAAAATAAAAACAGAATAAAACAGTTAAAACAAAATTTAAAAAGAAGCAAAAAACAACAACACAGAAATCCAAGGCTGCATGTTAAAGAAAGGCTTCTTGGAATAAAGATGTTTTCAGGAGGCGCCGAAAGGAGTACAAGGTTGGAGCCTGTCTGACCTCCAGAGGCAGGGAATTCCACAGGAGGGGTGCCACCACGCTGAAGGCTCTTCCTCTGGTGGATTCCAATCGGAGGATGGATCTAGGTGGAACCACCAGGAGCAGGCCCTTGGATGACCTCAGTGACCGGGCAGGTTGGTAAGGGAGAAGGCGCTCTCTCAGGTATCCTGGTCCCAAGTTGTTTAGGGCTTTGTACACAAGTACAAGAACCTTCAACCTGGCCCGGTAGCAAATAGGCAGCCAGTGCAGTTCCCTCAGCAGAGGAGTTCCATGCTGGAAAGGAGCAGCTCCAGACAACAGCCGAGCTGCAGCATTCTGCACTAGCTCCAGCTTCCGGAGCAGCTTCAAGGGCAGCCCCACATAGAGCGCGTTGCAGTATTCCAATCTTGAGGTTACCAATGCCTGTACCACCATGGCCGAGCTATCGCTGTCCAGGAGAGGCCGTAGTTGGCGAACCAACCGAAGATGGTAAAAGGCACTCCAAGCCATGGCGGCTACTTGAGCCTCCAACGATAGAAATGGGTCTAAGAGTACCCCCAAACTACGAACCTGTTCTTTCAGAGGCAGAGCAACCCCATCCAGAACAGGCAATGAGCCTGTCTCCCGGACTCGGGAACCACTCACCCACAGGGCTTCCGTCTTGCCAGGATTTAGTCTCAGTTTATTGGCCCTCATCCAGCCCATTACTGAGTCTAGGCACTGGTCCAGGACTTGCACAGCCTCACCTGATTCAGTTGTCACAGGGAGATAGAGCTGCGTGTCATCAGCGTATTTATGGCATTTAGCTCCAAATCCCCTAATGACCGCTCCCAACAGCTTCATATAGATGTTAAATAACATTGGGGGCAAGATGGTGCCCTGCGGCACTCCATAGCTCAATTGCCAGGAGGCTGAGGACTGGTCACCCAATGCTACTCTCTGAAAATGACCCCGTAGGTAGGACCAGAACCACTGTAAAACAGTGCCTCCGATGCCCATCCCACAGAGTCGACCCAGGAGGATACCATGGTCGATGGTATCAAAAGCCGCCGAGAGATCGAGCAGGATTAACAGGGTTGCATTCCTCCTGTCCCTCTCTCGATAAAGGTCATCCATCAGGGCGACCAAGGCTGATTCAGTCCCGTAACCAGATCGGAACCCAGACTGGAATGGATCTAAATAATCAGTATCCTCCAAGAGTGCCTGCAGTTGCTCCGCCACAACTCTCTCAAGTACCTTCCCTAAAAAAGGAGTGTTAGCAACTGGGCGGTAGTTGCCTAATACCATCGGGTCCAGGGTGGGCTTCTTCAGGAGTGGATTTCAATTGCAATTTCCCCTAACATATACATTTGGTAAGCACTTTGTCCCCAATCTATGTAAGTTACATGCCATATTCTCTAATGTGCACATTTTTGTATGCAACGAAATCTTGGCAATTTCGAAGCCAAGAACTGCATTGCAAAATAAATAAATAAATAAATAAATAAATAAATAAATAAATAAATAAATAAATGCAGTACCATTTCCCCACCATCCTTAACTGCCATGCTAGGTATGTTTATAGTAGCCTAGAATTGCAATAATCGACATGATATGGGCTACTCCGTTACGCATATTTACTTACCATTCGTTCTGGAAACCCTCCTGTCGTTCCAAGGCCAAAGTTCTGCCCAAACCTCACGGGCTCTCCCATAGCTTCTCCTTCAGTGCTTTAATAAACAGACAAAAGTCAGCATGTTACTAAAAAGGCAAGCCATTCCTTCTTTTTATAGCACCATCAGTGTACACTGCCCCAAGGAGCTTACAATCTGAAAAATGAGAGAGCACCTTATCCCCTATCAACCTGCCCAGTCACTGAGGTCATCTGAAAGCATGCTCCTGGTGGTTCCACATAGACCTATTGACCTACTGTTCACCAAGGCAAGACCCCCACCCCTTTCTCAGTCAATCTCTCTCTTTCTGACACCTCTCTCTCCCTCTCTTACACCCCTTTCACTGTCACACACACACACTCTCTTTCTGACAACCCTTTCTCAGTTGATCTCTCTCTCTCTTTCTGACACCTCTCTCACACACACACCCCTTTCACTGTCTCTCTCCCTCTCTTTCTGACACCCCTTTCTCAGTCGATCTCTCTATCTCTCTCTTTCTTACACCTCTCTCTCACACACCCCTTTCACTCTCTCTCTCTCTCTCTTTCTGACACCCCTTTCTCAGTCGATCTCTCTCTTTCTAACACCTCTCTCTCTCTCTCTAATACCTCTTTCTCAGTTGATCTCTGTTTTTGCTTCTTTTAAATTTTGTTTTAACTCTTTTATTCTGTTTTTATTTTCATTTTATCTTATACACCGCTCCGAAATTTTTTCAATGGGGAGTGGTATATAAATATTCTAAATAAATAAATAAATAAATAAATAAATAAATAAATAAATAAATATTACACCCCTTTCACTGTCACACTCTCTCTCTCATTCTGACACCCTTTTCTCAGTCGATCTCTCTCTCTCTCTCTCTCTCTCTCTCTCTCTCTCTCTCACCCCCCTCTTCCTCCTCACCCTAGCGGACTGTTCACTCTTGCCTGAAGTGTGAAAAGATAAAAGGGCTTTTAAAATTAGGCTGTCCTGGCCTGTCTTATTGGAAACAATACTTTATTTTTCCTCTTTAAAAAATTAGTACAGAGAAGGAAAGGCACACTTCATGGGACCTACTGTATTAAATGATTTAACCAGTGTCTCCAACCTTAAAATCCGAAATGCATTCCGACCAATTGGGGTCACGCTTCTGAATGCGCTCAATCCACAGGGGACAGGCAGCTTAGCAGATGTATGCACAGACGCTTCATCGGGATTAACAGCCAGGGACAGATTCCCGGACACAGCAGGTAAATTCTCCATGGGTGATTTGTTGTTGTCTGGGCTCACCAACAGAACGGTGTCTCCGAAGTGGATAAACCCATCTTTTGAAATGGAGAGCTGCTCCTGGTTTTTAGAGACAGGAAAGATGATAAGAATCCTTTCCCACCCAGGTGCCCTCCCAAATATTGTTGGCTGGGGCTGCTGGGATTTGGAGTCCAACAATATCTGGATGCCACCAGGTTGGGAATGCAAGAATTACAGCACATTTTGAATGTTCCATTCCATTGATTCCTTTCTAATACATAATTTCGGCCATCAAGCCAAACTGTTAACAACAAGGGAGATGCCAGAATTTTCATACATAAGATGAGTACAGCTTACAAGATATAACCCCTGTCAGGGCTAGCAAAAGCTGCATCAAGTTGGAGAAGGGTCATAGCTCAGCGACGAGCACATGTTTTCCATGTGCTCCAGCTCATGGTTGCAAGCAGGGCAAGATTTGCAAACTGAAACAGAATTCTCAGACATCCCTAGTCAGTAATGAAAACATTCATAATTTACAATGAGGCCCGTAAGGAGACATAGTCTGAAGAAACATAATACAGCCATCTTTTTAAAGCTAAGTACAACTAGGGCCTAATCTACACCAAGCAGGATATTACACTATGAAAGCAGTATGAAAGTGGTATATAAAAGGCAGGAGCTACATCAAGCAGGATATAGCACTATGAAAGTGGTATGAAAGCGGTATATGGTATGCGTCAACGGGCCCCAACAGTGTCAGAGCACATCAATACTGCTATAAATAAAGCAGTAGCATAGTTTCTGCCCTTTATATACCACTTTTATACTGCTTTCATAGTGTAATATCCTGCTTGGTGTAGATTAGGCCATGGTCTGTTCAGTGTTTGGTTAGGGGTCAGCCTGGGCACCCTGTGCACCCCACCTTAAGCGCCATCATAGCATATAAAATAACGAATAAGAATTGGATACCTTCTTGTAAAGGGTCTCTTTTAGTTTTTTTGACCTCTGGATTAGAAGCTCTCCTCTTTCTCTTCTGTATAAAAAATCTTTCAGGCAATCCTATTTTAAAATAATAATAATAATAATAATAATAATAATAATAATAATAATAATAATAGGCATTTAATAGGCATCCTGTATATTATTGCTGCTTGAATTCTGGATGCGACGGCCAGCCCTGCAGATGGCATATTGAACACCATAGACCAGAAGCGAGTCCTGTGGCTATGATCCATCACACGCACACACACATATGTTCACTTTACATCTTTTGAAATCCCCATAGGCACACCCCGCCAAGAGTAAAAGAAAAATGGGGGAAACCAGAACTGATTGATTGATCCATTGCATTTCTGACCCTTTATGGTGCTCTCTCATCGGGGAAACTGTCAACAGATGTACAAACAGACACACCCCAGTTTAAGTAAATCCAAGAGAGAAAATAAATAAAATAAAACAAGGGCTAGAGGAAGAAGGGTTTTTAATTACCTCTTCAAGAGACACGTCTTCGTTCCAGTTGCCAATAAGCACCCCGGGGCTGTAATCCCTGCCGCTTGTGCTTGTCCTCTTGTTGAACATGTTGGCTGGTGCAGAATTTGGGCTTGGAAGAGGAAGTGGCAAAAGTGGATCAGCCTGGCAGAGGCAGAGCAAACTGCTCCAAGCGAGGCAGCTGATCTGTGTTGGGTTTACAGGTTGCTATGGGGACCATGAATGCCTGGGATTGGCTCTGCAGGAGGAGGGCTATGAGCCAATCAGAACGAAATGGAATGGATGAGAAAGGAGATGGGAGCTCTTTTGCATCTCTTTAACCTATATGGCAGAGAGGAGGTCAGAGAGACAGAGAGAGAGAGAGAGAGAGAGAGAGAGAGAGAGACTGGATTTAAATACATAGAGTGTGTGTGTGTGTGTGTGTGTGAGAGAGAGAGAGAGAGAGGGAGGGAGGGAGGGAGGGAGGGAGGGGTAATTATTTTGAAAGCATCAAACATAACTTCAGACAAGTTTGGTGTGTGTGTGTGTGTGTGTGTGTGTGTGTGTGTGTGTGAGAGAGAGAGAGAGAGAGAGAGAGAGAGAGAGAGAGAGATGAAAACTGAATATAAATACATATTGTATGAGTTAGAGAGAGAGAGGGAGAGAGAGAGAGGGAGGGATAATTATTTTGACAGCATCAAACATAACTTCAGACAAGTTTGGTGTGTGTGTGTGTGTGTGTGTGTGTGTGTGTGTGAGAGAGAGAGAGAGAGAGAGAGAGAGAGAGAGAGAGATGAAAACTGGATATAAATACATATTGTATGCGTTAGAGAGAGAGAGGGAGAGAGAGAGAGGGAGGGATAATTATTTTGAAAGCATCAAACATAACTTCAGACAAGTTTGTTCTGGATCCCTTAATCATTTAAACCAGGCTTTCCCAACCTGGGTGTCCTGCAGAAGTGTTGGACGACAACACCTCAATGCCCCAGCTAGCATGATGGGACTTGTAGTCCAACATATCTGCAGGGTATCAGCTTGGGAAGTCTGACTTAAAATTATTACATTAATCAACATAACAGAAATATTCCCATGTAATGGGAGTCATGCATATTCAGAAATAAGTAAACCCATTAAGTTAAATAGGATTCACTCCTAGGTCCATGCCATTACAGCTCTATAGATCAACTATAGGCATGTTTTCTTAGACGTAAGTCCCATAATGTTCAATGGGGCTTTCTCTCAGGGAAGTGTGCAAAGGACTGCAGCCTTATAATCATAAAGAAAGATGTTTCCACTTGTGTCCTCTTCAGCTCCTCTTCAATCTCTGAAGCCAATCTGGCATTCTGGTGAGGAAGGAATTTTCAAACCCATGGCATTTGCTCTAGACGAGTGATGTCAGGTATTACCTCTCCAGGTTGAGGCCATGCAGTGTGAAGATGTCTATATAAGTTTTCTCTTGTTTCTAACGTTCTTGAACCAGACATCATCGCTATTGCAATAACTGACAAGCCTCCACAGGCTTACAATGTAAGGTGAGACATCACACAGAAGAAAAGGGCCAGGGAAATTGAAATGGTAAATGGAATAAAACTAGAAAAGGAGGGGATTGTTGAAAACAGGCCCTACAGCTCAAGTTTTGGGACTCACACTACTCATACCCATTCATAATGAATTTGAATATTCCAGTTGGGATATAATAGGGATGAGTGAGAAATTTGGCTTGAATTTCAATGCAAACCTACCAAATTTACACTTCTCGAATCTGAACACGAGCCAGAATACAGTTTGCTGCTCTAATCTGTATATATCCAGACTTTGCAATGCAGTACACATACACACACACACACTGCAGACAAAAATGCTTACATTTTTTTAAAAATAATGTATACATGCAACGTATCTTTTTTTAAAAAAAAAATGCACACAAAAATGCTTCATTCAATGGAGGAATTTGTACATCTAGGGGTACACAGAGAGAGAGAGAGAGAGAGAGAGAGAGACGTACAATTTTTGTACACCCCCCCCAAATGCAATCTGATATGGAATCAGGAAAGGAAAAGCTTTAACCTTGGAAAAATTAGAATCAAAGCAAAATCAATCTTGACTGATTCATCCATCCCAAGAAAATATTTGTAAAAACAACAATACAATAACCAACAGATTTATGCCTGAGGTAGTGATGTATGGATTTCATAAAAATATATGGATTTTGTGTTTTGCAGATTGTCAGGAGTCTTTTGTTGTGTCATCCACTCATTGGTGGAATCGGATTTTTCCCATTTTTTCCAAATTTGTGTAAATTCACATTTGCAGAAATTTTGTACAAATGCAGAATTCCCCCCCCCAAATGCACCCACCCACCCTAAAATACACATTTTTATGCTTTAGCTTTAGCAAGGGGGGAATACACATTTTTGGCCATTTTTTTCCCTATGACTACATTTGCACAAAATTCCAGAAAGTAAAAGAAATCTGCAAGCCCACAAAATCTGTGTGATTTGGAAAGAAAATTATCTGCTGCAGAATCCACAGGCCAGATGGATAAAAATCCAAATTCATTTGATTCCCTTGTGGATTTCTTTGACATCCCATCCTGAAGGCTTAAAATACATCAAAATACATTAAATACATCAAAATACATAAATAAAATAACAGTAATCAATATCACAACATAACAACTCATCACGATCTTTCCTACCATGGAGCAGTTTGTGGTGGGTGGCCATGTACAAGTTGCATGTATATGTGGTGATCATAGGGGAGATAGTCCGGCATGTGGGTAAGCTGTGATTTCACAACAATTATTAGGTGGATTCACAGTTGGCTACAGAATCGGACTCAAAGAGTACTTATCAATGGAACGTTCTCAAACTGGGGACAGGCAACAAGTGGGGTGCCGCAGGGCTCAGTCCTGGGCCCAGTGCTCTTCAACATTTTTATTAATGATTTGGACGAGGAGGTGCAGGGAACGCTTATCAAATTTGCAGATGACACAAAATTGGGTGGGATAGCTAATACCCTGGAAGACAGAAACAAACTTCAAAGTGATCTTGATAGGCTGGAGTGCTGGGCTGAAAACAACAGAATGAAATTTAATAGGGATAAATGCCAAGTTCTACACTTAGGAAACAGAAATCAAATGCACAGTTACAAGATGGGGGATACTTGGCTCAGCAATACTACAAACGAGAAGGATCTTGGAATTGTTATAGATCGCAAGCTGAATATGAGCCAACAGTGTGATATGGCTGCAAGAAAGGCAAATGTTATTTTGGGCTGCATTAATAGAAGTATAGCTTCCAAATCACGTGAGGTACTGGTTCCTCTCTATTCGGCCCTGGTTAGGCCTCATCTAGAGTATTGCGTCCAGTTCTGGGCTCCACAATTCAAGAAGGACGCAGACAAGCTGGAGCGTGTTCAGAAGAGGGCAACCAGAATGATCAGAGGTCTAGAAACAAAGCCCTATGAAGAGAGACTGAAAGAACTGGGCATGTTTAGCCTGGAGAAGAGAAGATTCAGGGGAGACATGATAGCAGTCTTCAAGTCCTTGAAAGGTTGTCACACAGAGGAGGGCCAGGATCTCTTCTCGATCCTCCCAGAGTGCAGGACACAGAATAACAGGCTCAAGTTAAAGGAAGCCAGATTCCAGCTGGACAGCAGGAAAACCTTCCTGACTGTTAGAGCACTACGACAATGGAATCAGTTACCTAGGGAGGTTGTGGGCTCTCCCACACTAGAGGTATTCAAGAGGCAGCTGGACAACCCTCTGTCAGGGATGCTTTAGGGTGGATTCCTGCATTGAGCAGGGGGTTGGACTCGTTGGCCTTGTAGGCCCCTTCCAACTCTGCTATTCTATGATTCTATGCAAACTTTAAATCATCTAACATTTAGAGAGTGGGGTACACCCATACCATCTAAGTGAAAGTATGTACCACAGTTCACAGGGAATCGTGTTTTGACAATCCGTTGCCAAGCCATAGACTCAAGACCCATAAAATGGTTCGTTCATTTGGCTCAGAACTTTGATACGGCAGCGCCATCTTGTGGAATACTTGGGTCAATTCATCTTCTTGCTTATGGTGCCATGTTCCTTTTAAGCTGGGTCACAAACACCTCCGCGCTCTGTCTTATATAACAAGGATGAATAATCATTCAGTTTTGCTTAAGTCTATTGGAACTGTCACATTTTGGTTTTGGAGGCAACACAAGTGACATAGAGTTTAGACAATTTAGAATAATCTAATGAAACCTACCAGTATCATAAAGAAGTTGTGCTTTGAATCTGAACTTGTTTTCTGCTATTAATATCGTTGTTGTTGCTTTTATTGTTGATTATGATGATGGTGGTGATAACAACAGCAGCAGCTTAAGCCTGAGATTTTAATTAGGAGAGCTGTTTTATCACAGAGTGTTTGCTGTGTGCTGGTAACTGAAGTACTTGAAAGGCAAATTGCTTCCAGTTAACAGGCCAATCCTATGTGCAGGTCCCATTGATTTCAATGGGATTTACTCCCAAGTGAACGTGGGATGACAGCGACCAGGTGATCTGCCTGCCATCCAGGTGTTAACTGATGATGGACAGCTTCATGGCCCAGCTATTGCTTCTAATGGTCCTTTATCTTTAAACCAGACCTTCAAATAGAGGATGCTTTCAAATAGAGAAATATCCTCTGTAAAGCAGGACATGTGGCCACCCTGCCTCTGTGCTTCCCTCACTCAATGTCACTGGCTGATTGGCAGTAGCTCCATCTTAATTTTGCCCTTTAAAAGCTCTCTTGAACCCATTTTGCTTTGCATGTTGACATGGGTTTAAGGTAAGACCTTTATTAATAATTGTTGTTTGGCAGTAATGTCACAGTTGTCTTTCACTCCTCCAGCCATGCCTCTGTGTGTGTGTGTGTGTGTGTGTGTGTGTGTGTGTAATCCAACTGAAATGAAGATGTCTGCACACTAGCACTTGAACACCTTTAACTTGTAGCCGAGTTAAAGGAAGCGAATTGTAGCCGAGGCTGCTACCCAATTGCCTATTTCCTTGTCACATTTAGCCCACAAGGTCACATTTGTCTAGAAATAGATCAGATCAGAGGGAGGAGAACAGAAGGACAGACTATTGCTTGCAGGCAAAAAATGAAACCAGAAGATCTGCGGAAACCAAAAAATAAACAAAAGCAAAAACCTTCCAAAATAAATAAATAAATCCAGGGCAGGAGACATTCTTCTCCTGGAAAAGGTCACCCCACAAATTAAAGTGTTGCTAGAATGTGATCGACCAGCCAGTGTCCTGCCAGGATAGGTACATTTCACCAGTGGAGGCTGGTGGCTCCAATATCAGTGGGGAGGTGAATCCACTCCAGGTTTCAGTCAGAACTCTAAAGGAGCTCTAGGGCCCAGCACCTTGGAGAGCTCCTTTAGAGTTCTGACTGCCATCAGAGCCACCAATCCCCACTGGATTCTATGGCCCACGTGGACAATCCGTACAGCTCTGCCCATCTTTGTAGTGCAACAGAGTTTGCGCCAGCCTCTCCCAACCTGGTATAGATGCAAAGTTAGTAATAATGACTATAATTTAACTGGAAATACAACCCATCTCACCATAGTGGGGAAGACTGCAGCCAGGTGCCCTGTGTGCCTGCTCAGTTTGTGCTGCACGTGCTAACTGTAAATGGACAACGTCAAAGCCCCATTTCCCTTTTTTTTTTGGTTCTTTAAATGGACTTGGGAAGGGCATGCCTTCAAACAGAGGACCATCCTCTCACAAGCCTTCAAATAGAGGACTGTCTTCTTTAGGGTAGGACCCCTGGCTGCCCCAATTTAAATGAAATAAATCAACAATAGCATTATTGATTAAATGCAATAAATCATCATCATCATCATGTCTGCGTACACCAATTGCTGGGGAATATGGGCATGAGGATACCTTTACACTCCTTTCCTGCTTGTGAGTTTCCCATGGGCAGCTGGTTGGCCCTTGTGTGAACAGAGTGCTGGAGGAGATGGGACCCTTGGTCTGATCCAGCAGGGCTCTTCTTAGGTTCTTATCACCATCAGTCCCTGCTCCAAAGGCTTGCGAAATGTGCCATAATTAAGAGTTATCCCAGAGGTAACCAACCGGGCCATTGCAATGCTGCCAAGGGTTCCTGTATTTATTTAATTTTCACCCCTTAAATTCTAACCTTCAACCTATTGGACCCAAATGCCTTGGATGTGGAGGCATCAATTTCTTCCCCACTCAGGTGTCCTATTCCTCACATGGGTCGAATCCCATTTTATCTGGCTTTCTAGGATTTCTGTTTGTCGGCTTCAAGAATAGAAATGTGATGAGAAGGAGGAGGAAGATTCCTAAGATTGGGAAAATAAAAAGAAATAAAGGTTGGAAAGGGGAAGGGGAAGGGAAAGGAGAAAAGGTAAAGGAAAAAGAGAAAAGGGAAAGGGAAAGGAGAAAAGGGAAAGGGAAAGGGAAAAGAGGAAAGGGAAAAGGAAAGGAGAAAAGGAGAAAAGGGAAAGGGAAAGGAGAAAAGGAAAAGGAAAAAGAGAAAAGGGAAAGGGAAAGGAGAAAAGGGAAAGGGAAAGGGAAAAGAGGAAAGGGAAAGGAAAAGGAGAAAAGGAGAAAAGGGAAAGGGAAAGGGAAAAGAGGAAAGGGAAAGGGAAAGGAGAAAAGGAGAAAAGGGAAAGGGAAAGGGAAAGGGAAAAGAGGAAAGGGAAAGGGAAAGGAGAAAAGGAGAAAAGGGAAAGGGAAAGGGAAAGGGAAAGGAGAAAAGGAGAAAAGGGAAAGGGAAAGGAGAAAAGGGAAAGGGAAAGGAGAAAAGGAGAAAAGGGAAAGGGAAAGGAGAAAAGGGAAAGGGAAAAGAGAAAAGGGAAAGGGAAAGGAGAAAAGGGAAAGAGGAAAGGGAAAGGAAAAGGAGAAAAGGAGAAAAGGGAAAGGGAAAGGGAAAATAGGAAAGGGAAAGGAAAAGGAGAAAAGGAGAAAAGGGAAAGGGAAAGGGAAAAGAGGAAAGGGAAAGGAAAAGGAGAAAAGGAGAAAAGGGAAAGGGAAAGGGAAAAGAGGAAAGGGAAAGGAAAAGGAGAAAAGGAGAAAAGGGAAAGGGAAAGGGAAAAGAGGAAAGGGAAAGGAAAAGGAGAAAAGGAGAAAAGGGAAAGGGAAAGGGAAAAGAGGAAAGGGAAAGGAAAAGGAGAAAAGGAGAAAAGGGAAAGGGAAAGGGAAAAGAGGAAAGGGAAAGGAAAAGGAGAAAAGGAGAAAAGGAGAAAAGGAGAAAAGGGAAAGGGAAAGGACAGGAGAGGGAAAAGAAAAGGAAAAGGAAAAGAAGAAAAGGGAAAGGAAGAGAGGAAAGGAGAAGGAAAAGGAAAAGGAAAAGGAAGGGAGGAGAGGAAAAGGGAAAGGGAAGAAAGGGAAAGGGAAGACATATCCACACTGGATAAACAAGTTGAAGCATTTCAGTTCCTAGATCCAGGAGGTGGTGGGTGGAGGTAGGGAATGAAATACAATAGGATGCGAGCAGCAAGCAACAGACATTTGAGTGCACAGCATTGTTCCCAGGGGGATCTCTAGCAGTTCTGTTTTGTTTGGGTGTTTGAGGGTGGGGAAAGGGAAGACGCTGGCTTTTCCTACTGTTGCTTATTGATTCGGCTACTTGGATGGTAATAAACAGTGGGAGGCCAGGGGGGTGCAGACAAGAGCCTTTGCAGCTGCCAACAGCACTGTAAACACTGCGGTGTTTAGAGTTGCTCTCGGCCAGCAGTTGTTCAATCCGCCGCCTACATATATTAGCTCTCCACTGCGGGGGCGCTAATGCGGAGTCCTGCTGCCCACTGCGGTTCCTCCATTTCTGAAGGTGCATCTTATCTATTTACAGCATTTTTACCCCACTCTTCAGACCAAAAAAGGGGGGCTCACAGAGTGCTTTACAAAGATTAAGACATTCTCTGCCTTCAAGTTCACAGAAGACACCACACAAAAGGAAAAGGCATCGGGAGGGAAGAGGAAGAAAGCAGAACTCAGGCACTGGTTCTTAGTTTCAAAGTTCTCATACGTGTGTGTGTGTGTGTGTGTGTGTGTGTGTGTGTGTGTTTCTGGAAGGGAAGGGCAAAACAAGCTCCCTGCTGCTGTTCCATCTCTGGGCTATGTATAGGGCCAGGTTGATCTACACCTTACTGTGATGTACTTCCTGGGAGGCAAGGGTGGCAGCCTCCC